>NC_048304.1:91380379-91408485 GCF_013100865.1 Trachemys scripta elegans | reverse complement strand
TAAATTGAAGGTACCTTCTAGTGGGCATTGTTTAGATGGATTTGCACGCGTGTAAAGATTTCAATTCTCTAAATACCTGCAGGTTTTCGGACCATAATGTACGTACATGAAATAAGCTGGGGTACCCTTAGGGGGTGAGAGGGAATGCTTAGACTGTTCCCCACCCATTTTTTAATTACACACACAGGGAGGATGCCCTGTCCGCGCTAGCGGCTCAGAAACTAAGGATCTCTCCCTACAGGATACTCACACAGGAGAGGCTAACGAGGATGGCCACAACCCTCCTATACCTCCCTTCAGCAAAGAGCGTCGGCTAGTCTCAGAGAGACGGCGCCGCTCATTCTCTTTGCATCCAGCGAGATGATCAGACTGTCAGTGGCTCACACGGAGAGGAAAAGGGGAGGGAAGATGGGTTCACACACTCCTAGACCCAGGTAGCTTCCTTGCCGGACGATGCCAGGCCGAGTCAGCCCACTGTGGGTCAGATCTCCTAAAAGATCCTCTAGTTACCGGGCTTGCGTTAGAGTAGTTCTGGTCACGGGCCAAAAGACTTCACAGAGTACTCTGGGCGTCTTCTGGTAACTCTCAATTCGCACTGGTGTGTGTACACACACACACACACACACACACACACACACACAAAGGCCTCTATTTCCAAATACCACGATGCATCTGTACCTTATGTCCAGACTCAATACACTATGAGGCGGTAACAACCCCTCTTGAGGGGGTAAAAACCCCTCAGCACCGGTGCATACCTATGCATTTTTTAAATGCATATGGGGGCGGCTAAACTAACAGGTCCCCAGAACCACATACAACTACCTTATTGGGGGCGGCAAAACAATTCCCCAAAACCGCTCTGCATCAGATCTTGCAGCACAGTCAATAAGTTCGGATGGCGTGAGCCCAACAGGGACAGACGGCTCCACGGACAGTCCTTCCTTGACACCCCAATAAAGATTTTAAAAGGTTTCTTACCTCTATTGTGGCGCCATGGGGTTCGAAGGGGAACGATCCGTAGCAGCTGCCGGTACCTCTGCGGGCGTTGCCATCCCGGACGAGCCCCCAAATTGTCGGAGAATAACAGAGTTCTCACTTTTTGTTTGGGTACAGCAAGTCAGATACTTTATTTTCTCTAACAATTGCATAGAGGGAAAGAGCTAAACAGGTCTCTCTACAGGTAAACAATTACAGCAAACCTTTATACCTTTCATTACAAACAATAATAAGCAACAGCTGCATTTTGTTTATACATAGGCCATTTTAATATCTTATTTTTCTCACTTGTTTTAACTCTAGTCTACATACAATATTTTATACACATTATCTACATAAGGTCGCAACAACTTCTCACACAGTTCTTTCCCACTCACCTCACACAATCCTCGTGTCTACAAATCTCGCGTTATTAGGGTTACAGTTAGCCTAACTCTTGCTAACAAAGGCCTTGTCTACACTACGAGAGTAGTTCGATTTTACTTAAATCGAATATTTGGAATCGATATTGCAAAGTCGAACGTGTGTGTCCACACTAAGGACAGTAATTCGACTTTGTGAGTCCACACTAACGGGGAAAGCGTCGACATTGGAAGCGGTGCACTGAGGGCAGCTATCCCACAGTTCCCGGAGTCCCCGCCGCCCATTGGAATTCTGGGTGGAGCCGCAAATGCCTTCTGGGTAAAAAAAAAAGGGGCCAGGGTGCTTTTGGGTAACTGTCGTCATCCGTCCATCACTCCCGCCCTCCCTCCCTCCCTGAAAGCGCCGGCGGGAAATCATTTCGCGCACTTTTCAAGTCATTGACAGCGCGGACGCCACAGCACTGTGAGCATGGAGCCCACTGCAACCATCGCTGCAGTTGTGGCCGCTCTCAACGCCTCGCAGCTTATCATACAGGTTGCCCTGAGGCAGATGCAGAAAAGTCAGGCGAGGAGGCTACGTCAACGCGGTGATGACCTGAAGTCTGAGAGTAGCACAGACCTCTCAGAAAGCAGGGGACCCAGCGCCGAGGACATCACGGTGGCAATGGGTCATGTTGATGCTGTGAAACGGCGATTCTGGGCACGGGAAACAAGCACTGAGTGGTGGGACCGCATAGTGCTGCAGGTCTGGGATGAATCACAGTGGCTGCGAAACTTCCGCATGCGGAAGGGAACTTTCCTTGAACTTTGTGAGTTGCTGTCCCCTGCCCTGAAGCGCAATGACACCCGGATGCGACCAGCCCTGACTGTCCAGAAGCGAGTGGCCATAGCCCTCTGGAAGCTTGCAACGCCTGACAGCTACCGGTCAGTCGCGAGCCAGTTTGGGGTGGGCAAATCTACCGTGGGGGTTGTTGTGATGCAAGTAGCCAAGGCAATCGTTGATGTACTGCTGCCAAAGGTAGTGACCCTGGGAAACTTGGAGGCGATCATAGATGGCTTCGCAGCGATGGGATTCCCAAACTGCGGTGGGGCCATAGATGGAACTCACATCCCTATCCTGGCACCGGACCACCAGGCCAGCCAGTACATTAACAGAAAGGGCTACTTTTCCATGGTGCTGCAAGCACTGGTGGACCACAGGGGACGTTTTACCAACATCAATGTCGGATGGCCGGGCAAGGTTCATGACGCTCGTGTTTTCAGGAACTCTGGTCTGTTTAGACGGCTGCAGCAAGGTATTTACTTCCCGGACCACAAAATAACTGTTGGGGATGTGGAGATGCCTATAGTCATCCTCGGGGACCCAGCCTACCCGCTAATGCCCTGGCTCATGAAGCCCTATACAGGTGCCCTGGACACTGAAAAAGAACTCTTCAACTACCGGCTGAGCAAGTGCAGAATGGTGGTGGAGTGTGCTTTTGGACGTCTCAAGGGGAGATGGAGAAGCTTGCTGACTCGCTGTGATCTCAGCGAAACCAATATCCCCATTGTTATAGCAGCTTGCTGTGTGCTCCACAATCTCTGTGAGAGCAAGGGGGAGACCTTTATGGCGGGGTGGGAGGTTGAGGAAATTAGCCTGGCTGCTGATTACTCACAGCCAGACAGCCGGGCGATTAGAAGAGACCAGCGGGAAGCGCTGTGCATCCGGGAGGCTTTGAAAGCAAAGTTCCTGAGTGAGCAGGGTAACCTGTGACTTTCTAATTTTGTGTACAGAGAAGCCTTCACCCCACTTCCAACACACGTTTCAAAATAAAAATAGTTCTACTTTGTTAAAGCACACCGTTTTCTTTAATACTGTTTTCGCGGGAATTTTTTAAAACTGGGACGCAGACTGTGGTGCGGAGCGGGTGTAGTGTAGTCGCGCGAATGCAGCTTCTAAACTCAAGGACTGACAGGCTCCGCTGCGGTGGGATGGTTCTTTCAACGGAGCCTGTCACCCCTCCTGATACGGACTGTGTGTATGGGGGGTCTATGTGAGTTTGTGGCAGGGGTGGGACGGTTACAGATCCCCTGCTGTGTGGCTCTGTGATCCTGCCTAAGGACCGCCGCTTAAGATCTCTAACTGCCCTCCCCTGACACAAAGTCACAGAGCAACCCACCCCCCACCACATAACATGAAAAGAACCTCCCAGACTAACCAGGGTAAGTAGTCACTGCATCACTGCACTATGTATGTGCCCTGCTGCTGTGCCTGCCCCCTACTATGTACCCTGCCAAAGGTGACTGTCCTGTCCAATTACCAACCCCCTTTCCCCCCCCTCCTCCAAAAGAACATGATGGAAACAGTAGTTAACAGAAACATATTTTTTATTATCAACTACACATGGGACTGGGAAGTGAAACTTGGACGGGGGCTTGTGTCAGGCGGGAAGGAAAGAACTTGTCAAACTTTGGGGAATGAGAGCCTTCTGCTGCTCGAGCTCTCTGCAGGGGTGGAGTGAGAGTTAGCAGGGACTCTGCCGCCTCTCCTTCTGTGCACTTTGGGTGAAGGGAGTATGGGACTTGGTGGCGGGGGAGGGCGGTTAGAGATGGACTGCAGCGGGGCTCTGTCCTCCTGCCTCCGTTCCTGCAGAACATCCACAAGGCGCCGGAGCGTGTCCGTTTGCTCCCTCAGTAGTCCAAGCAGGGTTTGAGTCGCCTGCTGGTCTTCCTGACGCCACCTCTCCTCCCGATCCATGTTGGCTTGGTGCATTTGGGACAAGTTCTCCCGCCACTGGGTCTGCTGTGCTGCCTGGGCTCGGGAGCAGGCTATAAGCTCTGAGAACATGTCCTCCCGTGTCCTCTTCTTCTTATGCCTAATCCTCCCTAGCCTCTGGGAGTGTGATGACAGGCTAGGTTGTGAGACAGTCGCAGATGGGGCTGTGGGAATGGGAAAAAGGGAGTGAATTCCTCAGAAAGATAAATGTAGTTGTGAACAAAGAACATAGTCTTTCTCTGTGAACAGGACCATGCACAGCACCTATCACATGCGCACTCAGCACAAGGTCGAATTCTCGGCCTTCGCATTCAGTGTCTGGGGTTTTGCAGAGCACTTTTGAGAACCCTGTCAGGACAACGGAATTGCTCTTGCACGCAGACATGGTAAGCCGTAGATTCGTGGCAGCTTAAAACTTTAATATTAGCAATGGCCTCATTTCACATTGAAATCAATGTCGGTCCCTGCTGCCAGCAATCCGGCAAGCAGGAAGTCTGCTCCTGTCCCACACCCTCGCGGCTGTCCCCGGGAACGATCCCTTTCGGCTGACCCTCTCCCGCCTCCACCGCGTGGCTGCAAACCAGCGGTTACAGTTCTGTAAAGGAACGGTAAAGCAGTCCCAACACTAACATTCCCCTACCTCATTCAAAGCAGGTCATCATGAGCGACATCACCCTCATGAGGATCTCTGAGAGCGACAGACAGAGAATGCTCCGGGAAAGCCTTCAAAGACCAGGGCCGTATGCCGCCATGCTGTGCCAAGCAATGATTCCAGAGTACTTGCTAGTCTCGTGGCGCGGCAACGTGTCCTACTACGGAGGACCCAATAAGGCCGCTCTCCCCAAGAACCTAATGCAGCGGATTTCAAATTACCTGCAGGAGAGCTTCCTTGAGATGTCCCAGGAGGATTTCTGCTCCATCCCCGGACATATAGACCGCATCTTACTGTAGCTGCAGTAGCAGGGACTAAACAGTAGAGCGGCTTGGGCAGGACAATCATGCAAAACCGGACATTGCTAGATTTTTTTCAAATTGTTGCACTGCCCATGACTGAACCGTTAAGTTAATCAAACTAATCATGAGAAACCCATTTTTTAAATTGTTAATAATCATGTTCTGTTACAAATAAATGTTTAGATGTTTACAACACTTACTGGATGATCCTTCACCAGATTCTGTGTCTGGGGTAACGGCTGGGGAGGGTTGGTAGGGGATCTCTGTAAGGGTGATGAAGAGATCCTGGCTGTCGGGGAAATCAGCGTTGTGAGCGCTGTCGACTGCCTCGTCCTCCTCATCTCCTTCCTCATCTTCCCCGTCCGCTAACATGTGCGAGGATCCGGCCGTGGACACTATCCCATCCTCAGAGTCCACAGTCAGTGGTGGGGTAGTGGTGGCGGCCGCACCGAGGATGGAATGCAGTGCCTCGTAGAAACGGGATGTCTGGGGATGGGATCCGGAGCGTCCGTTTGCCTCTTTGGTCTTCTGGTAGCCTTGCCTCAGCTCCTTGATTTTCACGCGGCACTGCGTTACATCCCGGCTGTATCCTCTCTCTGCCATGTCTTTAGAGATCTTCTCATAGATCTTTGCATTCCGTCTTTTGGATCGCAGCTCGGAAAGCACGGACTCATCGCCCCACACAGCGATGAGATCCAAGACTTCCCGATCAGTCCATGCTGGGGCCCTCTTTCTATTCTGAGATTGCACTGCCATCAGTGCTGGAGAGCTCTGCATCGTTGCCAGTGCTGCTGAGCTCGCCACGATGTCCAGACAGGAAATGAGATTCAAACTGGCCAGACAGGAAAAGGAATTCAAATTCAAATTTTCCCGGGGCTTTTCCTGTGTGGCAGTTCAGAACATCCGAGCTCTTACTGCTGTCCAGAGCGTCAACAGAGTGGTGCACTGTGGGATAGCTCCTGGAGCTATTAGCGTCGATTTCCATCCACACCTAGCCTAATTCGACATGGCCATGTCGAATTTAGCGCTACTCCCCTCGTCGGGGAGGAGTACAGAAGTCGAATTAAAGAGACCTCTATGTCGAACTAAATACCTTCGCGGTGTGGACGGGTGCAGGGTTAATTCGATGTAACGGCGCTAACTTCGACATAAACGCCTAGTGTAGACCAGGCCAAAGTGTCATGCATTGCAATCCCCTTCCTGTCAGTTCTTTCTCTGCTTCCACAATAGATAAGAAGGTTGTGTGGGGATAGATAGATAGATAGATAGATAGATAGATAGATAGATGATAATAGGGTGTATAGGAATAGATAGATACATAGATTAGATGAGGGGGTGGATGGGGGTAGATAGATAGATGAGAAGGTTGTGTGGGGATAGATAGATAGATGAGAAGGTTGTGTGGGGATAGATAGATAGATAGATATGAGGGGGTGTAGGGGGATAGATGGATGGATAGATAGATAGATGAGAAGGTTGTGTGGGGATAGATAGATAGATAGATATAGATATGAGGGGGCATAGGGGGATAGATGGATGGATGGATAGATAGATGATGAGGTGTGTGGGGATAGATAGATAGAGGGGGTGTGTGGGGATAGATAGATTGATAGAGGGGGTGGATGGAGATAGATAGATAGATAGATTAGATAGAGGTAGTGTATTGGGAAGAATGGGGAGAAGGTGAGTGTCCAAAAGGACACATAGGTTGATTGATTTACAGCGGGGTCACCGAGATCAGAATCCAGCCCTGACCCCATCGACGTCAGTCAATAAATAACCCGGTCCTGGCTCCTGTGCCCCGAGCTACACCCTGCATCGCTCAGTGACAAATTTAATTGGTTTTCATTTTCAACAAGTAGGAGAAAAATTGATTTTCATATTTTGTGTTTGTTTTAAAGATTTTCTCCTCCCCTGATACAGTCCGTATGTGTAGAGGGGACAATTTTGGGTGATTCCCCTCATTTCCCCACTGATTTGAAAACAATACAAAGGGGTTAGGGAGGTCTGAAAGCCCAAATCCCAGTCGGACAGTTTTCAGTTCATTCTCACCCCAGGTCCACCCGCCTTTGGCCAATTGCACTAGGGGGCCAGGAGGGGGCACCACAAAGGGGGCACCAGTGGGGCACCAGTGGGGGGGTGACAGCAGCAAGCAGGGTCCTGGAGGAATTAGGAGAAGGTGGTGAGTGGGGGAAGGGGGGCTCCCAGTTCAGAGGGGATCCCATCCCCACCCCTACCCTTTTCCCTCTCCCACCACAGATGGCGGAGATGGCAGAGATGAGAGAGAAGGCAAACAGAGGAGCAGTAGAAGCTGCCAGGAGGGAATATGGACTATTTGTGAAGCAGCTGGTGAGTGCAGAGGGGCTGCGGGTTGGGAGTGAGGGGCACCGACAGGACTGATGGGGGGCAGGGCTGGGCTAGCAGGGGGCTGTAGGTTGGAGTTGAGGGGGCTACAGGTGTGTGAGGCAGAAGTTCCCCCTGTGGCTGGGTAATGCTAGTTCCCGTCCTTCATGGACGAACTCGCCCCCCTCCTGGCAGGACCGTGGCCACCAGAGCATGAGCAGCTGTCTGAGAGTGAAGCCCCTGGAGATGAAGCGACGCTAAGAGGAGAAACGCCAGGAGCTGCTGACCCCCAGAGGACCCCCAGAAACAGGCGGCCCTGGAGGAGCTGAAGCAGGAGCTGGACAAGCAGATGGACGAGTTCCTGTTGGCCTATGGGCAGCGCTTTAAAGTGAAGAAGGCCGAGTGGTTGGGCCTGTACATTGGGCCATCGCCAGCTGCCAGCGCGCGCCAGGCACGGGCTCGCCCCCACTGGCCCGTGCACCTGCCAATCAGCAAACAGCTCTGTGACGTTATTGACATAAACTGGGACCATATAGAGCATTGTTGCAACCAAGGTCCTGTAGTGGCACCCAAATCTTGTATAAAGGGGGTCAAATGGGGTGTCTAAGACAAGATTATGGTTTACTGGTTATGATTATGCTGTCTATATGTGTGTATCAGTTTTGTAGTTGAAGTTATGAATATTGGTTCTATACTGCCTGTATGGCAAAATTATGCTATGCTTCTGGGTGACATCCCAGACAAGCTGAGATTAGCTCTACCTAGCCTGCTTGATGGCCCATTAAGGACCATCAGCTATACAATGGACTCATTGAGAGAAGGTAAGTATGCCTTCAGACTCAGCAAAGTATGCAGGAACTTGCCCATGTGACTCCAGACTCCATTTTGCTGTAATTTTCCACAGTAAGAACAAAGAGGTGTTCTTACACCTGGAAAAGACTATATAAGGCTGATGCCTCATCTCCATCTTTTCTTCAATCCTGCTTCATACCTCTGGAGGAACTTTGCTACACTGAAGCTCTGAACAAAGGACTGAGGACCCATCCCAGCGGGTGATGTATTCCAGAGACTTGATTTGAACCTGCAGTTTATTCCATCGCTGCAGCAAGCCTGAACCAAGAACTTTGCCATTACTACATGTAATTGATTCCATTTAACCAATTCTATCTCTCATCTCTATCTTTTCCCTTTTATGAATAAACCTTTAGATTTTAGATTCTAAAGGATTGGCAACAGTGTGATTTGTGGGCAAGATCTGATTTGTATATTGACCTGGGTCTGGGGCTTGGTCCTTTGGGATCAGGAGAACCTTTTTTCTTTTATTTGGGTATTGGTTTTCATAACCATTTGTCCCCATAACTAGTGGTACTGGTGGTGATACTGGGAAACTGGAGTGTCTAAGGAGATTGCTTGTGAGACTTGCGGTTAGCCGGGGGGTGAGACCGAAGTCCTCTTAGTCTGGCTGATTTGGTTTGCCTTAGAGGTGGAAAAACCCCAGCCTTGGGCTGTAACTGCCCTGTTTGAGCAATTTGTCTTGAGTTGGCACTCTCAGTTGGGTTCCGCCAGAACTGCATTGTCACAGGCTCCAGCCCATTGGCTGCCCCTTCAGGAGGTGGGACGGGGGAAGCAAGGGATTCTGGGACTTGTAGTTTTATGTACCCAGTGGAGGAGAAGGGGGAGCTATGGCGCTTATGGGGGGGGGGTCTAGTGGTTGGACCAGAGCCCTGGGGTAGCAGGGGGCTCCGGGGGCTATTTAAAGTGCCGGGGCTCCAGCTACCTCTGCTGCCTCGGTCCTCTAAATAGCCACGAGAGCCCCACAGCTTCCCCAGGGCTCCGGCAGCTATTTAAAGGGCCAAGGTGGTAGAAGCAGGGGGGCCCCTGCCCTACCTGCAGCCAGCCCCTGCTGCACCCCCTGCCCTGCCTCCGGCCCCGCACCCCCTGCCCCCACCAGCCCGTCTCCAGCCAGCCCCTGCCTGCAGCCAGCCCCGCCCCCCCCCCCTGCCCGCACCAGCCCCGCACCCTCTGCCCTGCCTGCAGCCAGCCCCGTCTCCAGCCAGCCCCGCACCCCCTGCCTGCAGCCAGCCCCTGCTGCACTCCCTGCCCACACCAGCCCTGCATCCCCTGTCTGCAGCCAGCCCCTGCTGCACCCCTGCCCGCACCAGCCCCACACCCCCTGCCCTGCCTCCAGCGCCGCACCCCCTGCCCTGCCCGCAGCCAGCCCCACACCCCTTGCCCTGCCTCCAGGCAGACCCTACCTCCAGTCAGCCCCTGCCCTGCCTCCAGCTAGCAATGTATGTAATATACAATTTTTATTTTATTTATATAGTTATGGAAAGTAAATAATACATGGAAGAAATAAAAGGGCATTTTTTACGTGTTTTTTTTTTTTTAGTCATCCCTGTCGGGGCCCCGCCTAAAATGTTCAAATTGGGCCCTGCACTTCCTAAAGCCAGCCCTGGCTGGGAGCTTCTGCCCCATGCGGAGGCGTTGGGGCTCAGGGCTTCTGCCCCACAGGTTTGAAAATATTTACCAGAGCTCTGCTCCGGACAGGTTTGGCTGAACTTAAGCCCTGGCCTGTACTGCCTAAACCTCTCCCAGACAGTACAAATATTTCAAGTCTATTATTCCCTAACAAGAATAATATGCTAGTTTATTATCTCAAATATCAGAGGGTATTCATGTTAGTCTGGATCTGTAAAAAGCAACAGAGAGTCCTGTGGCACCTTTAAGACTAACAGATGTATTGGAACATAACCTTTCGTGGCCCGTAATATAATATTGTAGCAGAAGAAAACTGTAGAATCCTGTTTGACTCCAATGCCTCTATAGTAATATTGAATTGCTTGTTTTTATTATTTCCACTTCAAAAACATATTCATTTTAGTGATTGACCAGTAGCATCTACATTCTATTCTTCAGGAACGCTTTTCTGTTGTAGCAAAGCCAAATTAGTTTCAAGGAACTGATCAGTATGATTTATTCATTTTTGCTTGGTGTTTTTTCTTAAAAGCACATCAATTTTCAATATAGAAGCTATGTTTGGAATGCTATTTGGTAAATTAATGCATTATGTTCTTTTGAAAACATCCAGCTGCTGTTTCTTGAAAATGCCTCGTTTCCACTGCAGCTTTGCTTGCTTTGTTGGTGTATTCACTGGGTGGCAACATATTTCTTTAGCAGCTAATGTCCTGATGAAAGACATTTTCAAATAGTCCCATTTGGGCATAAACTACTGGTTGCTCTTAAAATTTCTTGCTCATCCTGCTAATCTGGTAACTTAATTCAATGTACAGTATTGATGAGATGTGATGTTGTCAATGCCTGGAGAATGTTTAAAAGTTGAAGTGACTTTGGTCTATTTCATTTTCCTTCCTTGTCTCTTTTTTGCCTTCCTTTTTAAACCAGAGGTGTTACTTGCATTGTCCTTGGGGGAAAAACAGAGGCCTCACTTCCATTTTGCTTTCCTTTATCTGTTGCCTGTTCCTTCTTCCTCACTCACTTGGAGGCTTCGTGATGCTCTACACTGCAGTGATGCCATGAGGAAATACTAGTCCAGCCTTAAAAAAAATCAAAATAGTGTTTGTGGTCCCCACTTAGACTAACTTGCCTTCTCATGGTCAATGGTTATTACATGTGTATATGATGCCCTATGGGGAAGGATAGGCCAATGATTCAGTGACTATGCCAATTTCTTGGTAGAAACCTTCCTTGCGGTCGAGCTCCTGAGATTTGGTAGTAAGTGTGGAGTAGTTCTACTGCCTGGGGGAGAAGATCATTTCCCCCTGCTGCTCTGTATATTTTGTCTTCACACAGCCTAATTACTTCAAGTCAGGCATGTCCCTTAATACCTCTATGCCTCAGTTGCTTTATTTGTGAAATGGAGATAATATAACTGCCTCTCTGCAGCATTTGGGGCTAATTTCATGAATGTCTATAGAATGCTAGAAGATGCCGAGCAGCGGACACTATATAAATGCAACACTACTTTCCTTTCAAAACAGCAAAAACACTTAGTTTGTAATTTGGAGGGTTCTTCCAGTAAACAACCTCAAAAGTTGCTGGAGCACAAGTCTTAATCTCTCTCTTCCTGTACCTCTCCTATAGCCAAACCAAGTTGTTGAACATTTTTCTCTAACTTGCTGCTTGAGGTCTTTTATGTTAAGTTCCAGCCCACAGTACAATTTTATAGACTAGTTATAGGCCCTTGATAATGGGGTTACACAATGAAAATGTTATCAGGCAGACCTTTTATTCAAAAAGGGTAAGAGAAGCAGTTTTGAGTGACATGGAAAAATGAGCATCAAGAAGCGCTATTAAAAAGCTAAAGTGACTCTAACTGTCCTGCACTGCATTAAAAGTCAGATCTCATTAAAATTATACAGGAGGAAGTACTGGAGATAGGCATAACTTGTCAATTTACTTGGTAGACATGCAGTCTGGGATGGCCCTCAACTTTCTAAAATTCGAGCTGTGTGGTAAGACTTACTTTCTTCACGATCAAACCACCTATTTGGCAGTAGTCCAGCAAATTCAATAGTTATATCGGACAATATACTTCTGCTCTAGTCCTAAAATTCTGATGTGCCTACAGTATTGTTTTTTAGGCTGCTTGAAGATTGATGTGATTACTACATTCTTTTGGGCATCTATTAGTTGGCCTCCTCTGAAAGAAGCATTGGTGATCTTGAGTCTCCTCAAGGCCAGGTGACCCCCATTAAATTTCACCTACCAAGAGGGAGAAGGGTGTGTTACACAGAGCACATCAAAGTGTCTGTTTGGGCAATGGTCCAAATGCCATCTACAAATATGGGATCCTGTTTCTGGTCTAGTAAACCTTATCTCATGTCAGCCCTCCCTGTTTTTCATGGTGTGGGTTTTTCAAGGTGTGATGGTCCTTGAGATCGCCAGGACTCGGATAAACCTTGTTACTCTCCTGTCTCTCCAGTCAGAGGGAGAATTGCTTGTGATTAACTTGGTGTCAGCTCTTTGCCTCCACCAGTGTATTAACCACCCAAGCCATTTCCTCTGGGTTATGCCAGCCCTTCCTTTGCCTTGCAGGTTAACAATATCCATACTCTGTCCCCGAGCCCCTCTGAAGTGTGTTCCTGTGGTGTCCAGCCCTTTAGCCACTGAACACGCACATTAATCCCAGATGTGCTGTCCCCAAGGAAACAGTGTATGCACCAGCTTGAATGATTCAGCTCAGGGTCAGCTCCTTGTATAATACCCCTGCACTGAGATATATTTTTAGTGGAAGCATTAGGTTTATTATCAAAGGATCAAGAGTCAAAAGACAGTGAGAAAGGGTAATGGAAATCCAAGGGTTACATGAAACAAAATCATAACATGATTTCTAGAACCTAAACTTAGCAGGTTAATCTTCTGTTAAAAAGTTTCTCACCCCAAATGTGCTTTGCAGCGCTTTGAGCATGGTCGAGATCCCATTTTCACTAATGTAATCAGGTAGTGTGATTTACTACTTAGGTGCAGGATGAAGGGGGTCTCATCTTTGCCTTCTGCCCCAAATCCATTCTCTGTAGCTGAGTCAAGATGGCCCTCTTCCTCTGCCCTACCCTTCCATAGTTATCCTCTGGTAAGTATCCTCCTGTTGTCTTTGTATGTGAATGAGCCCCCAGCCCCACACTGGTTTTGTTAATTTACAATGCTTAACTTGCATGCAGATAGACAAATGAATATACATCCTTTTTCTGGCAGAAAACTGTCAATTCTGCCTTGATACAGACTTTAGGAACATATCTTTAGTATATATAACTCCTTACATAGCGTTTGTACGTACATTTCACAATATTAGTGACCATACTTTAAATAAAAGACTTCATAGTCTTTTTTGGTGAACCAGAATATACATATCAGTATCAGGATATTCTTGTAATGCCCTTGCCAGTTGGCATTGAGCTTTGTCTGATTGTCTTACCAGAAAGCCAAGAGCTTTCCTAATCAATATCTTGCTCAGAGTGGGCTAAATTCTAGACAACTTAGTTCTTATCCAGATCCCAGACAAGATTGGACATTAGGAAAGCTGAGACTGCACTACATAAATCAGATGACGCAGAAAGAGGTTAACACAACACTACATTTCTCTAACAGCAGCCTCCCCTATTCAATGTACAGGAGATGGGATAGAATAGAGCCCTGCAGCACTTCAGACAAGTGGAGAAAGAGCAATTGTCCAGCACAACCCTCTTCTCCTTCTCAGGGACCATGGAACCAGGTGGGTGCATTTCTTTTTATCCCAGTTAGTATGCAGCAATGACAACCATCACTCAGTGCCACAGTGTCCAAGGCAGTTGACACATCTGGTAGGTAAATCTTTTAGTTGTCCCAGGGGAAAGGCTAAGAACTGAATGGGTCAGGCAATTGAGTTACCTTCTCACCCATAGACATGATCACATCAGAAATTGTTTGAAGCACACTGGGTAAGGTAGTGCATGAAACTCGTAAGGTCACTGCCTGTGTCTGTATTTGACATGTGGATAATTAGGAATACATTTTCCATTAGTAGCAGGCTGGTATCTTTTTGTCACTACATGACTTCAGGGGACGCTGGGGGCGGTGAGGGTTGTCAGCACCTCTTACATTAGACTTGAAGGAAAAAAGAAGGCTTAAAGTAAACTCCAAGTGAAACTGCTGTGAAAAAATCACCAAATAATATTCACCACGGGCCCAACTAAAGTACCAATACTGTAGCCCATGGTCCGGTGTGCTTCAACAGCAGCCCTGGGAACTACAGTTGTGGACTACAAACTGTGGCATGTTGGGAGAACTTCCTGGTTCTTGCCAGGATGTACTCGCTGCCCTTCCAGCAGGAGGTCTCAGCACTGACTGAGCTGGGAGCAGGTAGCAGGCAAGCGAAGGAGGAGGCTGCTGGACTGTAATCTTGTTCTACGTTCTCTACGGAATAAAGTCTTGGCCCTGGTGGTTTGTCTGAGTGGGTCTGGTTTGAGGTGAACACACACAACGCAGAGCACACAAAAGAGTCTCAGGCTCGGTTTCCCAGAGTTGTGTAAAAAGTTGCAAGGCAGGCTTCCCCTATCTTGAACAACTTCATACTGGGCCAGTGAACAGGAGAGGGGGGTACAATAGTATAGGTGTGCTGGGGCTACTGGAGGGAAGAGGGAGCTCTCAGACAGGAGTCTGCCATAATGTAGCTCTCTGCACTCGGAGCATTGGGGTTGGCGTTAGCATTGCCAGCATTGCTGAATGCTCCAGAATGGACATGGAAGAATGGAGCTGGAGTATGTTGCAGTGCTACCTCCTCTGCACCAGATGGGGTGTTCAGAGTGACACTGTGAGTATGACACTTCTTCTCTAAAGGTTATGTAAGGACCATTAGCAAGCATGCTCCCCACAGCAAGCTCTGAAGCACTGGGGGAAACTCACCCCTGTTGTGTAGCCTCTTTGTGCCAGTATAGCAGCTTCAAATCAGCATAATGTCTCCATGGGGGAATACTCGCAGCATAAGGGCCTCCTTGGCAGGTGCAGGGTTGTCTTAGATAACTATACCTCGCCTTGCAGGAGCCTTTGGTATTCGCCGTGGCTGAACTGTTCTTATGCCTGAGCTAGTCTTAGCTGCAATTTAGAGTAGCCCTGAGGACTGCCCTAAACTGTCAGGACCCAAACACAGTGCCTCCCATCTCAGTCCCAGTACTGACCCAACAACTAATCCCTTCCCAACTATGCTTGTGTCTCCATTAGGAAACTGGCATGCGCTCTACCGTTGCTTTGCTTTCAGGAGCCATAATCTCCCCAGAATTAGCTAAAATAGGATTAATTTTCGAAGTAGTGGGCAGGAATTTGGCTATGTGACTCTCACTGATTAAATGTCTGTACCACTTTGAAACTTACTCCATAATCTTTTGGCTGATTTACCAGACTCTTCTACGTATTAAGTTAATCAGCCTTTCGGTTATCTGTACTGATACATGCATTCAACAACAAACTCTTTAGCTAGAGCTTTATTTTTATCACTTTTGGCGGTTCCTGTAATTTTTTTTTAAACTAATTCAATTCACACTTTGTTCCCAAGGATATTTCTGTCCCTTGCTGGCATTCTAGTCTGATGGGTGACATGCCTGGATTTAATGAAGCTTAATGGACATTTAGGGCCTGTTAGAAGATGAAATATTTCTTTGCATTCTGTTCTTCATTTCCAATGATTAATGGTTCTATTAACCTTATCTCTGGACTATCAAAGCTGACTGACTTCAACATCTGATTATGCCTTTGTAACTCCTTAGGTTCAGTATAACCTGCTACTTAGGCCTGGTCTATGCTTACAAATTAAATCTGCGTAGCTACATCCCTCAGAGCTGTGAAAAATTTAATGCCCTGTGTGACCTAGGCCTTGCCTGCACTACAAAGTTAGGTTGATATAAATCGCTTGTGTCTACTTGTGCATGCATCTACATTCAAATTTTGTCTCCAGTGAGGCAGTGACACCACCACCCCAAACTGCATTGAGCCATGGCTGATGTACTGTGGTTGATTCAATGCAAGTGTAGACATTGCATGACCTATGTCGACACTAACAGTCCTCTATCAGTTGTCCCACAATACCCAAAAGTGACCACTTTGATCACAACTGTGAATATCACTATTGTTTAGGGTCTCACAGACTGGAAGCTGTGTCCCCACCCCCACCCCTTAAAAGCCGTGAGTATTTCTGAAATGCCTTCTCCTGATTGCTCGGTTTGGTGAGCACACTTAGCATAGGGTTGCCAATTTTGGTTGAACGTATGCCTGGAGATTTAATCATATGACATAATATTTAATTAAAGATTAATCTGTAATTCCTGGAGTCTCCAGGCCAATCTTGGAGGGTTGGCAACCCTAATTTAGCAGCACTGCCCATCTGACTGTGCAGGCTACATGCTGTAGATGTGCTCCTGCCTGGACTAGTCAGGTGATATTGGATCTCTTGGGCCTGTGGGGAGAAGAGGCTGTGCAGGCACAGCTATGGAGCAATCATAGAAACATGAACATCAACGAGCATATTGTACGGGGCATGCAGCCAAAGAAGTATGACAAGGATCAGCAGAAATGCACTGGGAAAACAAAGGAACTGTAGCAGGCATACCACAAACCCAGGGAGGCCAACAACAGATCTGGTGCACTGAACCACAGATCTGCTGCTCTTCCAAGTTGCATGTCAAACTTGGCAGAGATCCAACCAGCACCCCACAGACCACTGTGGATATTTCAGTGGAGCCTGAGACAGAGACCTCTGCTGTGAGGAGCAAGGAGGAGGGACATATGGTGGTGATTGGGGTGGGGAAGTCCAGCTATGCTGTGGGGCAGAGTCTTTTTGGGGCTCCTCTGCAGTCTAGCCACTCCCACCAGTGAGCATGGATGAGCCCAATCCAGAGAAGGAACCAGCATGTGCATACACTATCCCTTAAAATGATTAAATGTGAAGATGGTGTCCTGTCCACCTCCAAGTTAACAAGACCCAAGTATCTGAGAAGAGGTAGTTATCTGGTTTTCATTCCCCTGTAGAATTTGTTTACACTTACGGGAGATAATGCTGCCTGTTTCTTCTTCATAATGTCACCTGAAAGTGAGAATAGGCATTCAAATGTCAGGTTTGTAGTTGATGTTGCAAGGCATTTACATGATAGATATGCTAAACATTCATATGCCCCTTCATGCTTCACCCACCATTCCAGAGGACATGATTCCATGCTGATGCTTGTTTTTAAAAAAAGTGTTAATTAAATTTGACTGAACTCCTTGGGGGAAGACTAGTATGTCTCCTGCTCTGTGGTTTTACCCACATTCTGCCATATATTTCATGTTATGGCAATCTCAGATGACAATACAGCTCAAGTCTTTCTGGGGCAGAGTAGAGCTTCTTTCCATGAGGAGCTGGGTGAGTCCAGTTGGGAGGAGAGAGCTAGAGGAGAGGAGGATGGGAAGTCCCTTCTCTCTGGGAAGCAGCCTGTAAGAAAGCTGAGAATAGTAGATAGCCAGCTCCCAGGGAGAGGTGGAAGACTGACTGGAAAAGAGGGGGCGGGGGCAGCCAAGCTGCAGCCTGCCTGAAACTGTGAGTGAGGGGTGGAGCGTGCCATCCCCTGGACAGTGCGGGTTGTTGGAGGTACAAGAGCCTGGAATGAGGCATGGAGGAAAGACTCCAGCAGTTGAGGTGCACCTGTGAGGAAGAGGCAGCCAGTCAGACCTAACTGGGCTGATGATCTGGCTTTGGTCAAGTTCATGCCAGCAGCCAGAGGAGGGTAAAAGAAGGTGGGGGAAAGTGAGGCAAAAAGTGCTGCAATGAACTCAGAGGCTGGTGCTCCCCTAAGCTCCCCTCCTGAAATCTGTCAGAATCTGGCCCTTAATGATAGTTATGTAGGGTACTATATACTAATATCTATTAACTGCCAGATTCCAGTAGCCCCTCATTGCCAGCACATACACTGGTCATCTTCATCTATTTATGGAACTAGATTTTAATTATTTGTAGTTTGCCACACAGTTTTGCAGAAATTGCAGTCTGTGGCCATATAATGAACTTTTGTAAAATGGCTTAGTTTAAATGTCGTCTTGCTACTTAACATATCAAAAGAAGTCACTCTTTGTGGAAAGTATAGCTTATTACAATGACTGTTCAGTAGCATTAACATGCCAATTGCATCCTTTTTAGACATTTAACAGAAAATGTCTAGTCACACAGCAAAGACCTTTTATGATCACTTGGTATGTTAGGATTAATTGTCCCTCTTGCTAGCTGGTGCAAGAGCAAAAATAGCCTGATTCAGCTAATAAGTGTGACACTTTCCTATGAAACATTTTTTCAAAGAGTGTCTATTCTAGGGAAATCATGAGGTTAGAATGAGATTGAAATAAAAGATGAGCCAGAAAACCTATGGTATAACTATAAAATATTGCCTCTCCATTGCTACAGTTGCAATTAGCTCCAATTATAAAGTTCTATTTTTAGCTTCCCTATAACTTTGGCCTGAGCCTTCCCAGATATGCTCTGAAGTCAAGGGAGAAAGTTTCTGCAAAATATGAAGATAAATTGTCAAACACTGAGTTACAAGTCACTAATGCTAGGGTAACTTGGCATTTTGACACATGCCTAACATTCATCACCCTCTAACTCAAAAATGACCTTCCAATTTTTCATATCATTAAATCCCATTGAAAGATCATGCAAGGGTTATTTAAAAGTAAATTTGTTGTGTTTAAGCAAAGATATTGGTTCTCTTGTTTTGAATAGTTTTAAAGCCAATAATATTCCCTTTGATGTCAATGGAGGGTTTTTGTCATTGATTTTTAAGTGGAAGCAGGATTAAGGATTCACTTCATGTGAGCATGTTGCCTTGGATTGGCTGGCTGCAATTTAGCAATAATATAAAGGTCTTTCTGTAGCTGACAACTATCAGAAATCTACCAGGGACTAATGCACCAAGCTTCCCTCCAGAACTGTTTATTTCCTTATGATATCATTATAAGGTGGGCTGTGATGCATCTGATGAAGTGGGCTGTAGCCCATGAAAGCTTATGCTCAAATAAATTTGTTAGTTTTCAAGGTGCCACAAGTACTCCTGTTCTTTTTGCAGATACAGACTAACACAGCTGCTACTCTGAAACCTGTGATCCACCTTGTGGTTCTAAAAATGAAAAATAAAAATACTTTTTTTAAAAAATGTGCTCTGAAAGCTTTGAATACATTGAGTAGGATTTTAAATGAATCTCCCGTTTGAAAATTTTGTGATGTTCCCACCGTTTTCTTTCCCTCTGTTTTTCCTAATACAATTACTCTGCACCACAACATTTGAAACACTGTAGATACTGATGTTGGTTCATGCACGATGTGGTGTGTTGCAGTGCAGGCAGAAACAAGATGCCCACAACGATGTGGGTGATTTCAGCCAGGCCAAGTGCTTTATTAAAGCTAGTCAGCACTACTTCCAGGTTTAGTGAGATATACTGTTAGCTCTTTCAATGCTTTACAGCACAACAGTCAGTTTTCAAAGGCAGGAATGGTAATATATTTCAGAAATTGCCTTGTCAAAGTCAATTGAGGACAAAAATCATGGTGATGGAATATCTTAATTGTCATCTTCCAAATTAAGTGAGGCTCTTCCAGAAGAGAGAGAACTCTAGGTTGTACTAAAACTATTACTCCTTTTTGTACGTTCTTCATGAGCAAGGGAGAATTAAACTGTTCCTCATTGCTCCATCTGGAAAATGAACCTGTATTAACTGATGCCAAAGATAAAGGCATTTGTAGCCGAGCTTGGAACGTTAGTATGACATCCAGGAGCGCCGCCAGCTTTTCTGCCGCCCTAGGACGGCAGAAGGTTCCGCCCCGAAATGCTGCCCCCCCACAGAGGTGGCGGAAGGTCCCACCACCGAAATACCACCGGGGTCACCACCCCCCAAATTGTAGTGCCCTAAGTGACTGCCTAGGTCGCCGAATGGGTTGCGCCCGCCCTAATGACATCCTGTGCACTAGACTACTATGGCTTATATAAAAAAATTTCAGGTCTCTGTAATTGGTTAACTATACTATAAAATGGGCTAATCTGCTTAACCAACTTCAGAGTGGTTGGAGATTGACAGATGAAACATTGAACCACATTTTTCAGAGGAGCTAAGGCACCGAGAAATTCAGTGACTCAGCTGTTAGGATCTGTGACCTAGTACGTTAGGAATTGACTGTAGAAGCATTAGACCTGATTACTGGTACTTTGTCAGCAATTTTTCCAGTTCTTGGGCTAATGGTAGGCTGTGCCTTTATGCATGGCTCATTACCTATGTAATGAGCCATGTCCGGTGTCCGGGCTCAGTAGAAGACACTATTGACTAGCCCTGCTCATTACATTAGAGACTCTTCCAATCCATTTATCAAAAAAGTAAAAGGAAAGGGGGAAAAAAACCACCAAAACCTATTTCTTCACTTATCTACACAAGACAAAATACAAAATGTGCTTAAAATAAGGAAAATTCCAAAACCAAAAACCTCAATTAAAAAACTGAATGTTGCCAAATGACAAATGCATTATTTTATAAAACCCAAGCACTCTAAAAGCAAGAAGTATAACACTGAGCATAGAGTAAACACTTTGTTCTTTTTAGGTATAGATAATACAACCTTAACTCTGACCCAAAATAAATACCCTTTCATCTAATTCAAAATATAAAACAACACAAAGTCCTACTGGGAAAAAAAAAACCTGTGTGGAGGTTCACATAACCCAGAGTGGTGGCAGGTGAAGTGTATGCTCCTGACCTAGACCAGAAGTTTTCACCAGGATAGCTTTAAACCTTGCTATTCTTCCCAAATCAACAACCTGGCAGCCTCTTAGAACCAGGCTTGTAGGAAGGAAAATGGTAAAATTGTTGACTTTCCACCCTTGCCTTTTTTTTTTTTTTTTAATTAAGATTTCCCAGACTCCTCCAATACAGAACTGGCTCTTCATAACCTGGCCAGGACCCAGTCAGAGAGCAGAGGCTAGCCTGGGGAAACCCAAAAGCTACAATGCAGAAAACCCTGCAGAAAATACAAAAGGGTACAAGCATTCTTGCAGAGTAGTTGACTTCTGTGCATAAAATTAAACCGGCCCAGAGGACTTCCAAGAGACTCTGAGACAGAGTGCTGGATCAGGGACCAATAAGGACAGAGAAGCTATACATCAGGCTCAAGTTGGCAAAAATGAGCCTGAGAAAACTGGAAGATCTGGAATAGAGTAAGATGAAATGTGACGCTAGTAGATCTTCCTGGAAGGAAGATGTTTGTAACAGGATGACTGTCCGCTCTTAGCAAGTGGGATCCAGTGTACCAGGGCTGATTACCTGTGCTCAATAGGGCTTAAGGCAGTGGTGGGCAACCTGCAGTCCATCAGGGTAATCTGCGGGCCGCAAGACATTTTGCTGACGTTGACTGTCCGCAGGCACGGCCCTCAGTGGCTGTGGTTTGCCGTTTCCAGCCAATGGGAGCTGCAGTAAGCAGTGGGCTGCAGGGATGTGCTGGCCGCCGCCTCCAGCAGCTCCCATTGGCTGGGAACAGCGAACTGTGACCACTGGGAGCTGCACGGGGCCGTGCCTATGGATGGTCAACATCAGCAAAATGTCTTGCAGCCTGCAGTTAGATAACTCTGATGGGCCGCATGTGGTCTGCAGGTTGCCCACTACTGGCTTAAGGGAAGGCACCTGGGCCTTAAACAAGGGAAACAGCTGAAGGCTGTTGGCAGATAGCTGCAGACAAAGCCAGGTTCCTGCAAAGCTCTGAGCTAGAGGGGATGAAGCACTAGTGAGGTAGGTCTGTGGGAAAAGGCCAAACTCCAGGTAAGAGGTGCTGGGAAAGCAGGAAGATAAACCTCCCCTAAGGGAGGACAGGCTGTACCCAGCTTGCAACTGGGGTAAAGATACCATAAGGCTTTTTTTTTTTTTTTTTGAAAGGCTTAGTGCAGGACTTCATAAGTTGGACCCTAGAATGGAAATGTTTTGAAATATCTCAACTGTGAAGGCAAGACTGAGGCAGGCTTCAGCAGAGTCACACTTGGTGAGAAGGGGGCACTACAGAGCAGGCATGACCTTAGGCTGTGTTTTTGTTTATAAATAGCTTTTAAAGGCAACTATTTGTAGCAGTGAATTCTGAGAATGGTTGAATTACAGTTTACTACAGCCCTATACCATAGCCCCTTGCTGATGAGCCACCATGACTAATGATAAAATGACTGAAATTTCAAGATGAGGACGTGGTTTAAAATTAAATAAAGAAGTGACCTCTAATTTACAGGGAGAAAAGTAAGGTTCTTATTTGCCATCTATGTGGCCACTTGGAGGAGAAGGATGCAGTTTATTCCATTAGAATGACTGAGACAAGGGATTGGCCTTTGACTTAAGATTTCTTGAAAGACTCAGTCTTATTATAAACAGGATTCAAATTAAATTTAATCAGAATCCTACAACAGGCTAAACTTTCTTGGCTCCTGTATAAAATCAATATGGATGTGAATAATGAGTCTGAGCCCAGTGGATTTCTGCCGCAGAGAACCTAGGAGAGATTGATCATACACTTTTTGCACATCCTAAAGTCAATTTAAAAAAAAAAAGGAATATCCTAATGCAACAATTTTCCTAACATGTTGCAAATTTATAACTGATATTTTTTGGTATGACAGGGTATGTTAATTAGAAGAGGAGGGCAAACTTGTTCCTCTCCCTTTAACAGCTAAACAGACTGAATACCTTACAATAAGACCTTGATAAAGCTGATCCTAATGGCTAGTATTAAAATGTTGAATAATATCTTGGTTTTAACAACACTATATAGGATCATAAAACATTTTGAGGAAAAGTATACAAATTGATATTTCCCCTGCTATATTATCAAACTACTGGCATCATTTGAGAAACTAAAAGCTACTAATTTGAAGTTTGAGGCATGAAGCTGATGACATTACCATAACTTGTCCTAATCCCAACTGTCTGAAGCAAGGAAGTCCTGAGATCTCTCTTCTTGAAACAGCTCCTGTGTGGCATTTGGCTCGGTTTTTAACCCAGCATTGTGCAATTTTTAGTGGGAATGACTGAGGTGTCCTTGAATTGCACATCACTAAGAAGTGTAATTATGTATGCTAAAAGTGTTTCCAAGAGAGGAAAAAATAGAGCTAATAGATACATTTTCAATTGTAAATATAAACTGTTTATTGGCCACAAATGCAGCAGTGTGACAACTGTTATTAGATTTCCCCTTTTAATACTTCAAAAAGTGGAAAATGGATAATAATTTTAACAGCAGAAGACAGACAGCCTTGCTCTGTCAATCTCTTTGTGTCTTCCATTTTTATGTGGAACTGCTTCTGGCAGACTGAGCATGAGGTGCTCAGCAGACAATGGGCTTTTGTTATTCATTTTAAGCGTAGCTCTAGAACTTTTGTTTTTTTGTTATCTGCTATATGGCTCTTCTTTTAACAGGCCTTCTTACACTTTTTAATGTCTCACGAAAACCTCCTCTTCTATTCGTGGTCATGAGGACCATCACACAGGCCAACTCTTATCAGTTGTGATCCTATAACATCCCTGTGACTACTACAACAATTTTTTACATAGTTAAAAATGAGTTTCCCAGTATCATTTTTCTCTTCAGTATGGCAAGTCTCTGGCCTTCTTGGAAAAGTTAATTACACTTTCTTCCTTTGCTCTTTGCATATCCCAGCCCCACCTCTCTGTTCTGCTCCTTCCAGATGGAAATAAGTGGCAGAATCATGGCACCAGCCAGCAGCCCATGGAATGCACCTGGGAAACTATTGTATTAGGATACGTCAACACTACTAAGGGTTTTTTCCGTCACTGTAGTAGATTCACTCCCTCAGGAGACAATAGTTAGGTTGCTGGAAGAATACTTTTGTTGACTTCATTGTGTTTTACAGAGAGGGTTAGGTCAACCTAACTACATGGGATAGGGTGTGACATTCTGCACAGCCCTGAGAGAGGAGGTAGATGGGCCTAAGTTTCAGATGTAGAGCAAGCTGTGGATTCACAGTACCTTAACTGAATATATTGACATACTATTAATTTCCTCTGATCATTGCCTTGGAGCTGCAAGACACGGGAGAATTTAACAGCCTGTCTGCTAACTTTAATTTTATGCTTTGCATGCCTCTCTTGCCCTGCCCCAGGTGTAAATTGTTAGTATTGAGTCAATTCCTGAGTATCATGCTTAGGCCTGTCCTTCACATGAAGGCAAACCACCAAGCTGGCCACAAGTTATTATTAGAGATTACAACCCTGATTGGAGGCTGCAGCCAAGCTCTGGGAAAGGAGCAAGATGGCTTTATATCCCTTTGCAGACTCCTAATTTCTGGAGATATTCTCCGCCCTCTCCACTCCCCCACAAGCGAGAGTTTACAGCAGTTGTGGGCGAGCTGTGGCCTGCATGCGGCTCATCAGGATAATCTGGCTGCCGCTTCCCACAGCTCCCATTGGCCAGGAATGGTGAACTGCAGACAGTCAACATCAGCAAAATGTCTCATGGCCCACAATCGGATGACCCCGCTGCATGCGGGCCGCGGGTTGCCACCCTGGCTTATGGGGTGCTCTTACTTAGAGGTGTTCACCCCTGTGATATTAGAGGCTATGCTGTTAAGGGCTGAGTTTCCCAGAAGAGACTGGACAGGGCACTGTAAAGCTTGTGTTATGTGTCATAGATTCAGGGTAAACTGTACCTTTGACCTCCCCCCTCCCAGCAACTCTTCTTTGAATTCACTCACTTAAGGTATCAGGCTGCCATTGGTCTCTCCCTCCAGCCTGGGGCTTCAGGCTTGCAGTCCCTCTGCATCTCACTGTGACTTCCCCAGCAGATCCGATCAGAGTCTAGCATCTGTGATTAAACTTTCTCAAGGGGCTATAACAGCATACAGCAGCATAGGTGCTGGAACTAAGGGTACTGCTACACTCCCTGGCTTGAAGTAGTAATAGCAACCAATATATGGTTTCTATCTTCGGCACCCCCACTATAAAAACTGTTCCAGCACCACTGTACAAGTTACCAACCAAGCTTCATGGAACAGGATACATTTATTCTGAGGGTAAAAGCTCTACAGAGAAAACACATTAAAAACAATAAAATAACCTATACACATACTAAAAAATTAAGAGGTCAACCACTAGGCTTATGGGGTCATAGTAGGCCACAGTGTTTCCTACCATGAACAGTTGGCCCTGTCAGTTTGCTGGATCAGAGGGAATGCTCTATCAGCTGAATTCAGCCCTTTTATACCAAAAGTCCTTGTGATGTCTGTTGGTCTCTGTTAAACCCAATTTGAACTAGTAAAGGGCAACCTCCCTAGGGGCTGGTACTTCTCGGGGTAAGGGGGGGGGGTTATATCCTGAGTGATTCACCTTAATCATCAGTTTTAGTTACTGAAGGAGCTCTGGTAACCTTCCCACCCTGGAGTTGCATACAATCCCAGGCCCACCATGATTCATAAATCACTTATAAACTTAATACAGTATGATACCCTGTATGGTATGTAGTTGCAATCTGTTACAATATGCACAGGTAGTTGGAACCAAACACTGAATAAACCAAAGCTCTTGAAAGCATCTTGAGCACTGAGGGTTATGAACACTGAACACCACAGCCCTGGAGACTTATGGGTCATTGCGGCTGTGTGGAATAGCTGGAACATAAAGTTCTCTAGTCACACCTATTACAATAAATAGCTTCCTTCTAGGGGGCACTACAGTATGACAGTGGAACTTTAAAAAATCTACTTTTGGGGAGTATGTGGAGAAATGCTTGAAAGAACACAGTATAGGTGGAGGAAGGAATAAAGCTGGAATATTGAAGTGTCCTGGCTCTCTCTCCTCTAATGCATGAGCACTGAACAGCCGGCAGAAGTGAGCTGACTCCTGCACATAGATGAAATCAAATTAAGAATATTGGGGAGGGGGAAATCCCAGAACAAAAGAAAAACCAGAGAAAATCATGCCAGAATAAAAGATCCTCATGGGCATCTGCTCAGGAGCTGGAATGTGTTTTAGCCATTGCACATTCCTTAGATCAGAATGGGAAAACTTCCCAAATGCAAAGGGTCTGGGTAAAAAGAAAAGAGCAGTGAATGTAATGGGATAGTCTATCCTTTCTAGGGCCAAGGGGCCAGTGCCAGCCAGTCATGTTTAGAGGCAGAGCCTAGTTCAAACAAGATAGGATTATGAGATGTACTCTGGGAAGGGGTCAGGTGATTGCTATAAAAGGCTCAGTTGATGAGCTGTAGGAAGCACTGTGGCTTCTGTGTAGGGTGACCAGATGTCCCGATTTTATAGGGACAGTCCTGATATTTGGGGCTTTTTCTTACATAGGCTCCTATTACCCCCACCCCCTGTCCTGATTTTTCACACTAGCTATCTGGTCACCCTACTTCTGTGGCAGGTGCCGGAGTGGAGGCAGGGGAGGGGCAAGGGGAAAGGCCTCCACAGAAGACCTTGGTTCAGAGGAAAAGCTTAGCTTTATGTGTGGAACATAAACTGGAACTGTGCCTGGAAGGAAGAACCTGAATAAACCTTGGGTCGTCTGGTATGAGTCCTTCCTTGGCTGGAAGAGACAGGTCAGCAGTTCACAAGCAGCCACACTAAAAGCTGTAAAGCATGAAAGCTGCCACATGATCTATTAGCACCTGGGTATGTCAGCAGCACAGGGAGAGAATCCATGTAAAATTCCACTAAATGTGTCATACACAATATCTTTTCAACAACTGAAATTAAGAATCTAGAGAAATAATAGATCAAGATCTTGCCAGTCACAAATGGATGACTTATGCAATTATCAAATATTAAAATGCATGATAGACTAGTAATAGAGATGAGAAATACAGAAAGACAAAGCATTAACCCAGCCAGCTACGTGCCATGTGATGGGGATGACACCCCTTTCAGTCCTGTGTGGGGTGGTGAAAGTGACCAGGTAAGCCAATTAACTCCACTGGGTGCATGCCACTAATTAGAAGTAGGCTCAGCTGGGCAGGAACAAGTGGGGCCAGTATAAAGCCTAGGAGAGGTGAGCAGCAAGGGGGCTTCTGGGGATGGCTGTTGGAAAGTAGGTAACAGTTACTTTCTGGGAAGGTTTTTTTTTTTGATGCTGGTACACCCAAAGAGAGAAGGGGAACCAGGTGTGGTAGGAAGCAGTCAAGGGAAGGAGCAGTGAGGGTTAGGAGGAAAGCCCAGAACTGCTGAGCTGAGGGTTCCTGGACTGGAACCCAGAGCAGAGGGTGGGCCCAGGTTCCCCTACCAGCTACTGAAGGAATGGCACTAAGGCAGTGGAAGGGAAGACTGCCTAGAACTGCTAGGGAGAAGGGAATTTGTTACCGTGGAAGAGGGGAAGGCTGAGTGACTCACCTGCAGGGCTGAGTCACGAAGAGGATGCTGTGGTTCCAGGGACGACAGAAGAGCTGCAGACCTGTGAAAGAGACAGAACGATGGCATGGAAGAGGGCATTGACCACAAGAGCTAATTCCCAGAATGACCAGAAGGAGGTGCCAGACCAGTGGTGAGTGGTGCTCCCTATGACATGCCAGTTTCAAGACAGAAGCTAGAAAGAATCTGAGAACAAACTATATAAGACAAAGATTTAGAAGTGCTCACATCAATTTTTCTGTCAGGATGGCCAGACACCAGGGGAGAAACCCCACCTGGCTCCCAAGGAATCCTGGAACTATAGAGAGGGAACTGAGTGTTCAAAATAGCATCATATATATAAGGCAATAGAATTATAATACTGAGATCACTGAGAACAAATTCTCTCAAGAATACATCAAGAGCCATTCTGGAATAGAAGCATGTCTCCTATCCCCTTGGCTGGTCATGTCTGGCCAGCATATTAAAGAAATGGACAGAATCCCTACTCATTTTGAATAGAGTGCACAGACCCCATATATATAAGGCAATAGAATTATAATACTGGGGTTTGGTTTTCCTTTGTTCATTCTGAGGTACAACACAGCATAAACCACATGAGCTTGCCACTGCCTAAGTTTTCCCTTCACAACCTGCTCTGTACTAGCTCATTCTGTGCAAAAACAAGTTCCTTCCCATCTTTATATCCTGTTAAGAGGTAATCACATCTACCTACCAATAGGTTTCAGAGTAGCAGCCATGTTAATCTGTATCCGCAAAAAGAACAGGAGTACTTGTGGCACCTTAGAGACTAACAAATTTATTAG
>NC_048304.1:91200617-91380025 GCF_013100865.1 Trachemys scripta elegans | reverse complement strand
TATGCATCCGAAGAAGTGGGCTGTAGTCCACGAAAGCTTATGCTCTAATAAATTTGTTAGTCTCTAAGGTGCCACAAGTACTCCTGTTCTTTCTACCTACCAATGTAACTCAGCATACTTGGCCTGAATTTTGATTCACATTAACCTGGGATAACTCAACAGAAGAGCCTTGCATTCTTAGTGGGGGGGCCGTAAACGTCTTCCACCCTGTAAGAGTATATAAAAAATGTTGAATGTTCATATATAGTTGAAAATAACTTGCATTTGTATTTTCACTAGTAAATGCAATTGATTGTAATAAACTTTGAAAAAAAATATTAATTACAAAAAGAAAGCTTTACCTCTGAGGTTAGTAATATGGTAGTAGTTTTAATTTTTCTTACACCCTTACTATAATTACCAGTTCTCTTGCCTGTGCTGTTCCATGGTCAGCTGGAGCCCCATCCTGCATACTGATCTGTATGGATAAACATTTGCACCTCATTGTCGTCAGTGGGGATCTATGCAAGTGTGATGGTTAGGCTGTGTGTGTCTCAGTGGGAATTGAGAGGGTACATCAACTCGCAGAACTGAGCCCTTATGCATCTAACATAAAGTAATTAGGAGGTCTTGCATGGAAAAATGCTTTTCATTAGTGTTTCTGACTTTGTAATTAAAACTCTTATGCTAATACAGCCTTACTGATTTAAAAACCACACCTAGTTTACCTCTAATGATGCTGAATCACTCAGTATGAGACTTGCATTCCTAAGTGCTTTGTACATCCTATCATTTAGGTCTGTATTTATGTACAAATTGAATATGCATGATTCCATTATCCTTATGAAAATTAGATCCACAGAAGGGTTGGGGTTTTTTACCCCTTATCTTTTAAACAAATCCATTTATAATAACAATAGGTCAGAGCTATTTACAACCTTGTATAAGACAATTAAATGGCTAATAGGAGACTAGTACTATTGGAGGCCCTATGAAAGATGTATATGAAAAGTCTCCTTAGTACAGAAGAATAACTAAGAAAAGATGGGCAGAACATTTTCAGGCTTTTTTTAAATAAACCAAGTCCAAGTGAACTATTAGAAATACATGATGAAGACCAATCACCAGAGCTTGATATTGACTTAGACATTAAATGGAAGAAGTTAGAAAAGCCATCAGTAAACTTAAAAATCGGAAAACAACTGGAGAGGATAACATTAGTGGAGAGATGATTAAAGCAAGTGACAAAACAGCTTCTCTTCTCTCTTCCCACCCCCCGCCCAACATTCCTTGGACTTTTGGATAGAATATGGAGTGAAGAAAACAACCCAACCCAGTGAAAGAGAAGCCTTGCTAACTAATAACTGGAGAGGAATCACATTTATCTCAATGCCTGGGAAAATCATGTGCAATTTCAGCCTGGAACATATCAAGAAACAGAGCTCTTGCTCAGAGAGGAACACACAGGTTTTAGGCCACTGAGATCATGTACACGCCATATTGTTTTGTCAGACATATTATAAAACATGAAAGCATGAAAAAGCAAGAACCTCTTGAGATAAATTTCATAATTTCCAGAAGGCTTTTGACAGCATACACAAAGACAATCTTTGGAAAATTATGGCATACAATGGAATACCAACAAAAATGATGAGAATCATCAAGGATCTAAATGATAATGCCAAATGTGCAGTCAGAGATGTGGACGACATGAGTCAATGCTTTTCAGTGACAACTGGAGTAAGAAAAGGGTGTATTATAGCCCCACTATTGTTTGTTTGAACTGGTCATTGACTGTCATGAGGAAAGTAACCACAGAATGCAACCAAGACATTTTATGGACAAATGGTAAAGCCCAGTTAGAGGACCTTGTTTTTGCTGATGACATTGGCCTGCTTAGTCATCATCTTGCTTAGTGGAAGAAAAAGAGTCTGCTTTTGGCAGACTCGGCAAAACAAGTTGGTTTGTTCTCAACAAGTGGAAAATGGTGGCAACATGCTAGATGTCCAGCAACAAATATCAGAAGTAGCAAACAACTTTCATAAACTCAAAAAGATTTGGAAAAATATCATGGTTAGCAGTGACACAAAAATCTGAATTATGAACACTGCCCTCATGTCTGTCCTCCTTCATGGAGCAGCGTAATGGAAATCTACAATGGAATGTGATAAAGTTAGTTCATTGGAATGAGTTTCTCACAACATCAGAAACGCTAGGTAGAACAACCCAATCTGAAGCCTCAAACAGGTAAAAAGACATATTTAGGATATGCTGTGAGGATGCCAGCAACATGACCTCCACATTGTGTTAATATGAATACCACCTAGAAAGAGGGTAACTTAAAGGAACATTATGCAGAAGAATACAGAAAGAAGCCAAATCCATTAATATGACACTCAGAAGCCCCAATAGACCAGCCCAAGACTGAAATAAATAGTGGACACTGGTGGATGCCCTATGCATTTTAGGGTATGGGAAGATGATAAAGAAGGAGAGGTCCCGGGCCATACTCTATAGTTGTATAGCTATGCCATACTTTTACTTTTTAAGTTAGTTATGTCACTATTTACACAGCCACCATGGGTTTCACAGATCTTTTTGGATGTATAAGAACAAGGATCCTGCTCCAAAAAGTTTTTAAAACTTGGACAGTTGATGTTTGTAGCCCGTAGAAAAGTAGATCAAGTTATTCAGTGTGAATAATATTAATTACGAATTTAGCCTGATTTTAATCTAATTGTTCACAAACTGATCCTAATTTCTCCAAATGCATTTGTTGTATGCATAAGTATCCACCAAATACTTTGGGTATGAAATTCAACAAGGCCTATACACTTCTGAAGTCCCACATAAGCAGTTTTGATATCTGTGCTGCCCAAAGGCTTTGTACAGGCTGAATTTCACCCTGATTAATCCTTTCCCTTTACTGTTCACAAATTGGTCTCAATGACTATTCACAATTTGTTATTGATGTTATCCTCTAAGTCACATGATATTGGATCTGGTCCATGATGGAATGACTGAACTCTTTTAAACCGGAGAAAAATAACTGCTAATGAGTAACGGACTACTGGTACAAAGTATTGGACAAACAATCATTTGTGCAAGCTTCTCAGAACTTCAGGATTTGTGAACACTTTCATGAATGCCCATTCTGAATAATAAAACAAATAGCAGGGGATTGAACTCAGACTGGGCTCAGATTCACAAATAAAATTGATGAATCAGGCTTTTTTACCATTCTGTCAGCTCTGCTAGTGTATTTTATCTTGAATAAAGTAAATTAGACTAGTTTGGGATTTGAGCAATGTTTGGAGGCTACATCCCCAGACATCCAATAGAAAGGGAAATCATTTATTGAAAATGAAAGGTCTAGTTTGAGACAGATGCTAAAGAAGAATCTTAATTGGAATGCACATCTTAGCCAAATTCTGTAATCTTGGTTATGTATCTTTTTCAGTGATTCCAGCAGTACTGAGTTGGCTCAGTTTAGAGACTGCCTAGTGTCACACCTCATTCAAAAAATCCTTCTTCTAATTTGGCCTGTTATTTCTTACAAATATGCAAGGCTGAGGCCTTGTCTACACTTGCGAGTTACAGCGCTATAAAGCTGCCCCCAGCGCTGTAACTCACTCCCCATCCACACTGGCAAGGCATTTGCAGCGCTGTATCTCCATGGTTGCAGCGCTGCATGTACTCCAGCTCCCCGAGAGGAATAGCAAGTATTGCACTGCGGCTGCAGTGCTGCGGCGCCAGTGTGGCCACCCAATGTGCTGTGAATGACCTCCAGAATTATTCGGCAGTATCCCACAATGCCTGGTCTAGCCACTCTGGTCATCCGTTCAAACTCTACTGCCCTGGCCTCAGGTAACCAACCATGTGACCCACCCTTTACATTCCTGGGGAATTTTAAAAATCCCCTTCCTGTTTGCTCAGCCCAGCATGGCGTGGAGTGCTATCAGCGAAGCTTTCCAGGTGACCATGCCTCCACGCGCCAAGCAAGCCCCAGCATGGAGCAATGGCGAGTTGCTGGACCTCATCAGCATTTGGGGGGAGGAAGCTGTACAGTCCCAGCTGCGCTCCAGCCGTAGAAATTACGATACCTTCGGGAAGGTATCAAAGGACATGATGGAAAGGGGCCATGACTGGGACGCCCTGCAATGCAGGATTAAAGTGAAGGAGCTGCGGAGTGCCTACCGCAAAGCCCGTGATGCAAATGGCTGCTCAGGTGCTCCCACCGCGACCTACCGATTCTACAAAGAGCAGGGTGCGATACTTGGGGTTAACCCCACCTCCACTCCAAGCACCACCATGGACACTTCACAGCTGGGGGGTGGGGGGGACAGGAGGAGGAGGAGGAGGAGGAAAACGGGAGTGATGGTGGTGGGCCGGATAGAGCCATCCCAGAATCCCTGGAGCCATGCAGCCAGGAGCTCTTCTCGAGCCAGGAGGAAGGTAGCCAGTCGCAGCGGCCGGTACTTGGTGGAGGACAAACAGAAGAGCAGGTTCCTGGTAAGCAGTTTTTTTTTTTGGGGAAGGAATTTTTTCAGTGCGGGCTCTTTGGGAGAAGAGGGTTAGGCATGCATAACTGGATGCGGAATAGTGCATTGATATGGTTTATCACATTGCGGTAATCGGCTTCGGTAATCTCCTCGAATGTCTCATCCAGAACGTGTGCAATGCGCTTGCGCAGGTTTATCGGGAGAGCCACCATGGTCCTTGTCCCAGCCAGGCTAACGTGTCCGCGCCACTGTGCCGCGAGGGGCTGGGGGGACCATTGCTGCACACAGGCAAGCTGCATATGGGCCAGGGCGGAAGCCGCATTGCTGTAGAAGACCCTCCCTTGCTTCCCAGGTCACCCTGAGCAGCGAGATATCGTGCAGGATGAACTCCTGTGGAAAATGTTGGGACAGTGTTCAGTGTAGGTGCCTCCTGAAGCTGTTGGCTCTCCCCAAGGCACAGAAACCCAGAGGACAGTGCAGCCCTGAAACAATCAGTCCCCCTTACTCACCATTTTGAGGCTCCCGTGGGATATGTGTGCTCTGTTTCGGATGGGAAAATTATGCAATTGTGTAGCCCCTGTGTGTTTTCTACTCCTTAAATGCGGGGGGAATCATTACTCTGTCTGGTATACACAATGCTGCCTCTGTTAAATGTTGCATTTTGCATATACAGCTGCATCAACCTTGAGACCTCAGCCGTCCCTCTTATCGCCTGCTCAGAGACTGCAAAGACTCAGGAAGAGACCGTGAAAAAGCAAAGAAGACATGCTGCAAGAAGTTATGCGGCAATCTATTAAAGAGAATGAGAAAGCACAGAACTGGAGGGAGAGAGAAAGCAGGATCCACCAGGAAAATGCAGCGCACCAGCGGCAAAGCACCGCGCACCGGCAGCAAAGCACTGATTGGCTCATAAGCATCCTGGAGCGCCAAACAGATGCTATCCAGGAGCTCGTAGCCATGCAGAAAGAGGAGCAGTACCACAAACGCCACCTCCCCCTACAGCCCTTGTCCCAAAACTCTTTCCGTTGTGCCCCACTGTCACTTTCCCCAACTTCCATGTTCTTCACGCCACCCGCTGCCTCCAACACCAGTATCTTCACCACCCAGCCCTGAAAACCACGACCCTTACCCTCTGCACTCAACCCCCATCACCATGCAGTATAGCTATTCTGAAGTGCAGTACTCACTGCACAGCACACCAGACAGGACATACACGAATCTGTGATTGTACCGTTCCCCACTCCACCCCCTTGCTTCTTTTCAATAATTTTTTTTTTTCTTTTCAATAAATGGATTTTTTGGCTTTGAAAATATTCTTCATTATTGCATAAAGTAAAAGACTCCCTAGCCCAGGAAATAAACAGGCACTGCAAGTCTGCTTGTCTGCTTAGCAAACACTAATTCCTAAAGATTGGAACTACTGCACTTCATTCCCGTGCAAGGCACCAGATATCACTGCTGGTTTTCAGCCTCAAATTGCTCTCTCAAGGCATCCCTAATCCTTGCAGCCCCGCGCTGGGCCCCTGTAATAGCCCTGCTCTCTGGCTGTGCAAATTCAGCCTCCAGGTGTTGAACCTTAGAGGTCCATGCCTGAGTGAAGCTTTCACCCTTCCCTTCACAAATATTATGGAGGGCACAGCACGCGGATATAACCTTGGTTTTCAGCCAAGTCCAGTTTCCCATACAGAGATCGCCAGCGGATCTTTAAACGGCCACAGGCACACTCCACAGTCATTCGGCACCGGCTCAGCCTGTAGTTGAACCGTTCCTTGCTGCTGTCAAGGCTCCCTGTGTAGGGTTTCATGAGCCACGGCATTGATGGGTAAGCGGGATCTCCAAGGATCACAATGGGCATTTCAACTTCCCCTACCGTGATCTTCCGCTCTGGGAAAAAAGTCCCGGCCTCCATCTTCCTGAACAGCCAAGTGTTCCGAAAGATGCGTGCGTCATGCACCTTTCCGGGCCAGCCTGTGTTAATGTCAGTGAAATGCCCATGGTGATCCACAAGCGCCTGGAGAACCATAGAGAAACACCCCTTCCGATTAATGTACTCAGATCCTAAGTGGGGTGGTGCCAGAATAGGAATGTGCATCCCATCTATCGCCCCTCCACAGTTAGGGAACCCCATTTGTGCAAAGCCATCCACTATTTCCTGGACACTACAGTGCAATTAAGTGATGGTCATATAAACACCACCCTCTACCAGAAACCTAATGACGGCTATACGTACCTACATGTCTCCAGCTTCCAACCAAGACACATCACACGATCCATTGTCTACACCCAAGCCCTAAGATACAACCGAATTTGCTCCAACCCCTCAGACAGAGACAAACACTTACAAGATCTTTATCAAGCATTCTTAAAACTACAATACCCACCTGGGGAAGTGAGGCAACAGATTGACAGAGCGAGACGGGTACCCAGAAATCACCTACTACAGGACAGGCCCAACAAGGACAATAACAGAACACCACTGGCCATCACATACAGCCCCCAGCTAAAACCTCTCCAGCACATTATCCACGATCTACAACCTATCCTGGAAAATGATCCCTCACTCTCACAGACCTTGGGAGGCAGGCCAATCCTCGCTTACAGACAACCCCCCAACCTGAAACAAATACTCACCAGCAACTATTCACCACACCACAGAAACACCAACCCAGGAACCAATCCCTGTAGCAAACCTCGTTGCCTACTCTGTCCCCATATCTACTCGAGCGACACCATCAGAGGGCCCAACCACATCAGCCACACCATCAAGGGCTCATTCACCTGCACATCCACTAATGTTATATATGCCATTGTGTGCCAGCAATGCCCCTCTGCCATGTACATTGGCCAAACCAGACAGTCCCTCCGCAAAAGAATAAATGGGCACAAATCGGACATCAGGAATGGTAACATACATAAGCCAGTAAGTGAACATTTCAATCTCCCTGGTCATTCTATTACAGATTTAAAAGTCACTATCATTGAACAAAAAAACTTCAGAAACAGACTTCAAAGAGAAACAGCAGAACTAACATTCATTTGCAAATTTAACACCATTAATCTGGGCTTGAATAGGGACTGGGAGTGACTGGCTCATTACAGAAGCAGCTTTTCCTCTCCTGGAATTGACACCTCCTCATCTATTATTGGGAGTGGACTACATCCACCCTGATTGAATTGGCCCTGTCAACACGGTTCTCCACTTGCGAAGTAACTCCCTGCTCTCCATGTGTCAGTATATAATGCCTGCATCTGTAACTTTCACTCTATGCATCTGAAGAAGTGAGGTTTTTACCCACGAAAGCTTATGCCCAAATAAATCTGTTAGTCTTTAAGGTGCCACCAGACTCCTTGTTATTTCCTGCACCTTACCCAGAGTCACGGTTCTTCTGAGTAGATGCAATTAATGGCCTTGCAAACTTGCATCAACACGATTCCAACGGTCGACTTTCCCACTCCAAACTGGTTTGCAACCAACCGGTAGCTGTCTGGAGTTGCCAGCTTCCAGATTGCAATAGCCACCCACTTCTCCACCGGCAGGGCAGCTCTCAATCTCGTGTCCTTGCGCCGCAGGGTGGGGGCGAGCTCCTCACACAGTCCCATGAAAGTGGCTTTTCTCATCCGAAAGTTCTGCAGCCACTGCTTGTCATCCCAGATTTGCATGACGATGTGATCCCACCACTCAGTGCTTGTTTCCCGAGCCCAAAAGCGGCGTTCCACGGTGCTGAGCATGTCCGTGAATGCCACATGCAATTTTGTGTCGTACGCGTTACACGGCTCGATAGCATCGTTGGACTCCTCACCCTCACTCTCACTGTCACTTTGGATCTTAAGGAATAGTTCAACAGCCAAACATGATGTGCTGGCGAGATAAGTCAGCATATGCCTCAGCAGTTCGGGCTCCATTTTCCGCAGACAGATCGCTCTGCACAGAAACCGTTGAAAGATGGCGCCAAAGGTGGATGGAAACAAAGGGATTTCTGGGATGCGAAGCGATGCATCACGGGGCCTTGGGACAGGACCCAGAATGCCCCGCACCTACGACCCCTTCCCACAACCCACGGCGCCAGAATGGGAAGAGGTACTATGTGAGATAGCTGCCTATAATGCACCGCTCCCAATAGCGCTGCAATTGCCGCAAATGTGGCCACGACAGTGCGCTGGGCAGCTGTCAGTGTGGACAGACTGTAGCGCTTTCCCTACTCAGCTGCACGAAGTCAGGTTTAACTCACAGTGCTGTACATCTGCAAGTGTAGCCAAGGCCTGAAATAAGGTTCAGGCCTTCCTTCCTGCCCTGTAGTTCAGCATCAGTGGTAGAACAAAAGATGGAATTCCCACTTGAGTACCTTGCTTGGTGGCTTGCTTGTCATTTGTATGCGGAAATGGGAAAAACAGAGATGATTCGTTTGGGGGAAGGTGGGAGGGGACCTGAGATGATACGTATGCTGAGATGAAAAAACTTGTTGGGACCCAACGGATCTTAATTTGATAAGGGCCCCCACAGAAAAGGAAGGATCTCTCATTTTGTATACAGACTGAAGTTTCAGGCCATCACACTAATGTTTATCAGTCTCTAGAAACAGTCGTCCTTAAAACTTAATTTGCTATTTTTTTTATGTTGTGTTTTGACTGTAGAAGTACAATTTTATAATGATATTAATGAATTACTATACCACTGATGCAAAAACAATATGATTGGGATACCACTTGTAGTGACTGTGAAACTGAATTATTATCGCAAAGTAATTATGATACCCCTGACTCAAAATAACTTGTAATGTGACAGCATTGTCACTGCAGAACTATGAAATGAGTGTCATGAAATCTGATGGTAAAGAGCCTGTAAACTTAATATAAATTGTTACAGCTATGCGATGGACTGTCAATTCAAATTTACTCCAAACTGAATATGATTGCAATGACTGCAATATTATTTACAAAGCAAATAAGCTCCACCATGACTTTCTAGTGGCTGATGTTTTCAGTCCATGTAACAAGATATGTTAAATTACTGGATGTTTATTTTAGGACTAGGATTACCTGTGATCTTGAAATTTAGAACATATGTCAAACTTCTCTTTCACTGGGTTGGGTTGTTTTCATCACTCCATATTCTATCCAAAACTCCAAGGAATGTCAGGCGGGGGGGAGAAAATCCTCATATCAGAAATCCTGATACCCAAGAAGCCGTTTTCTCTTAACTCCCAACTAGGCATTGCAAGCACCAAACCATAGAATTATATACAGTTTACATGACCTGCATCCAAAGGGATTAGGCCACACCTGAGGCCACACCTGAAGTACTGCATCCAGTTTTGGTCCCCCAACTACAGAAGGGATGTGGACAAATTGAAGAGAGTCCAGCGGAGGGCAATGGAAATGATTAGGGGGCTGGGGCACATGATTTATGAGGAGAGGCTGAGGGAACTGGGATTATTTAGTCTGAAGAAGTGAAGAGTGAGGGGGGGATTTGAAGAAGCCTTCAACTACCTGAAGGGGGGTTCCAAAGAGGATGGAGCTCGGCTGTTCTCAGTGGTGGCAGATGACAGAACAAGAAGCAGTGGTCTCAAGTTGCAGTGGAGAGGTCTAGGTTGAATATTAGGAAACACTTGTTCACTAGGAGGGTGGAGAAGCACTGGAATCTCCATCCTTAGAGGTTTTTAAGGCTCGGCGTGACAAAGCCCTAGCTGGGATGATTTAGTTGGTATTGGTCCTGATTTGAGCAGGGGATTGGACTAGACTAGATGACCTCCTGAGGTCTTTTCCAACCCTAGTCTTCTATGATTATGTTTGTTCCTGAATAGAGCTTGGGGTGATCAAAGTGGCAATATAATTACCCCATAGTCCACTAGGAAATGCAGCTGATGTAATAAGGCTGAACTGAATTTTGCCAAAGCTTAGAAAAAATGTAGAAGATTAAAAAGATGGCTGGATTAGAAGGGACAAGGCTGGCTGGTGGCACAGAGCAGCAAGGGGAAGAATGGCCAGGAGCTGTGGTCCATGGTGTCTACAACTGCCACAATAACCACTAATTCCTACCAACAAGTTTTCTTTCGGTTCAAAAATACTAGGAACTGAAATGGCACAAACCCTCAGTTAACACAGAGTTAAGGTTTCCCAGTGCCAGGTCATGCCCTTCTAGAACATTGAGTTCAGCAAATCTCCAGCTTCAGAAAACCAGAAAATAGAGTTCAGGAATGTGCCCCCATAACTTTAGCTCTGCCCTCTTTGAACAATGCCCCATAACACACAGTGACACTTCCTTTTCACTGGTTTCAGAGTAGCAGCCGTGTTAGTCTGTATCTGCAAAAAGAACAGGAGTACTTGTGGCACCTTAGAGACTAACAAATTTATTAGAGCATAAGCTTTCGTGGACAACAGCCCACTTCTTCGGATGCATATAGAGTGGAATATATATTGAGGAGATATATATACACACATACAGAGAGCATGAACAGGTGGGAGTTGTCTTACCAAATCTGAGAGGCCAATTAAATAAGAGAAAAAAAACTTTTGAAGTGATAATCAAGATAGCCCAGTACAGACAGTTTGATAGGAAGTGTGAGAATACTTACAAGGGGAGATAAATTCAATGTTTGTAATGGCTCAGCCATTCCCAGTCCTTATTCAATTCTTTTTCCTTTTCACTGTAAAGGAAAGGAACTATCTGCACCTTTCCTATGCTCACACATGTAGCCTACTCTCCTGCCAGAATACCACACCTGTGAAATTTAACAACCACTTCACATTTACAGGATACTATCTAAACCAGTACTTTCCCTTACCCATCATTGAACCCACAGACTGTTGTCATAGCCCACTTAACTACTGACAATTCCCATGGCAAGACCCCACATGCCCCTCCCCGCCCAAGTGCCTTACTACTGAGATAACCTGCACAATTTTGCAATAGGTTTACTTGTGAACATGAGGTGGGTGCAAACCCTGGTCTACTCATATCACAACCCTCATATCACAATCCCAGCTCTGAAATGTTCCCCAAACCAATCACCATCTCCTCAACTCACAAATACATCTCGATTAATCTGCCCCCTGCTGCTCAACCATTCAAAACATGCAATACAGCTAAAGCTAACACAGTGCTGGAGTGCATGTAGATAATTCTCATTGCCATTGGCTGTTACCAGCTCCATGGGGGAACAGTTAAGGTTACATGGATGTGTATACATTACCTCTGTATTTCCTGATGTTTTTGAAGTTTGAGTTTTGCTGAACTCGATGTCCTGGAACGGCACAAGCTGAAAAGGGTGGACACATTGGTCTATGTGCCTTTTTGACTGTCCTTAAAATTTCTTGGGCCAAATTCATACTTGGTGTAATTCAGTGGAGTTAGTTACATCAGCGATAAATTTGGAGCTGTAATTTTTTTATATGGTTTAGGTTAGAGGGGAAGGTGAGGAATTGTGGTGGGTTTTTTAGATCAATGAGTCTGTTCCAGTAGGTGGAGCTAGAGGGCATAAAAAGTAAATTATGGACTTGTGTGATCTAGGGCAAAGCAGACATGTTTTCATCAGCTCTGGATTACTGACATAACAGATGTGCACATGCATAAGCCAAATGCCAACCACAATTATTTTGCTCTTTTCAATCAGTTAAAGCAAGTCACCTATGTCTTCATTTTTTTTTTCAAGGTTTCTTTATTACTTACTTTTTTTCTCTGTCACTGTTTGTGAACTACCACATTTCAGATGCAATATCAGCTATTTGCGTAGCCGTTTCTATAGTTGCTTCCTTTTCCATAAGTATGCACATTGAACTCACTCTTGTATACCATTTTCAGAACAAATCTTTTGGGAAAGTTATTACTATAAATGTCCTTAATGTGTCGTCCTTTTCTGCTGACAGCTGATAACTGATCAAAAGGAAATATTCCTTATGTACATCTTCACCACCTAGTGATTAGTTGCCAAAATGCAGTTTGTTTTTTTCCCCTTGAACTTCTATTCATATTACTTGATAGACTTTCTTTCTTAGCTATATTAGTTTTTGCAAATTATAGGCTCTCTTCTGCTCTTTATCATTTGTGTGTATAGATTATACACATCCAGTGTTTTGTGGATAAGCTATATGGTAACATAGCACAACGGTGCTCTCAGAGTATATCTTCACTGCAGAGTTAGCCCAGGTGAGTGGTACCTGGGTCTGAGCACCTGGGTTAGCCTAGCCTGGCTTTGAACACCTCCACTCTATAGCCATACCTGCTTTACTGCATCGTCACAGTTTTCTGCACTCACCCATGTGTCCCATGTGTGTCAGGGACACATACCATGTGTCTTTGTGTTTATATGCTCTATGATTTTTTCCCGTCAGTTGTAAGAGAACTTGTCTGTATTTTGAACGGGGAAGGGAGGGATTGTGGCAGACATTGAAGGACTATCCGAATTCAAGTTATTGATCTGGTGTCCTCATGGCAAAGTTAGAATGGAGTTAAAGTTAAGGTGGAGCCCATACCCCCAGCTACATAAACTAGCCTGGGACTTAAAGCACCTCCAAACCCAGATAAAAACTTTTTTGTTTTCTGGATGGCAGGGGAGTTCAAGCTAAAATCAGGTAATAGCCCAGATTAACTCTGCAGTGAAGACATCCTAGGTCGGGGTCGGCAACCTTTCAGAAGTGGTGTGCTGAGTCTTCATTTATTCACTCTAATTTAAGGTTTCACGTGTCAGTAATATATTTTAACATTTTTAGAAGGTCTCTTTCTATAAGTCTATAATATATAACTAAACTATTGTTGTATGTAAAGTAAATAAGGTTTTTAAAATGTTTAAGAAGCTTCATTTAAAATTAAATTAAAATGCGGAGCCGCCCAGACCAGTGGCTAGGACCTGGGCAGTGTGAGTGCCACTGAAAATCAACTCGTATGCCATCTTTGGCACATGTGCCATAGGTTGCCTACCCCTGTCCTAGGTGTTTGGTAGCATACTCTGCACTCCATGAATGTAGAGGCAAATGTTGTTGGTGTTCCAGGGAGAGTTGGGTGAAATTTTTAAAGTAAGTTTTTTTAGGTTTTTTCTTCTTGAAAAGTGGGCTTTTTAAAAAACTGACATTTTGTGAAAATTGCTGATTTTTTTTCAAATGTTCTGTTTTTAGTGAAAACTTTTATCAAATGGATATTTCATTTTTTTATGTACTGAATATCAGGCAAAAATTTAGTGCAAAAATCAGAAATACTTTCAGTAGTGGTTCTAAATGATTTTATCTCTTGGCAAGCTCTAGTTCTAAGCACTAGACGCAACAGACTCCAGCCCTTGGTGGGGCCCCATAAACACATATTTCAGATAAGTAACAGGGGGTTCATATACTAAGGCTGCTAGAAATTTAAAGGTTCAAATATCCTAGGAACAATTACTTTAACAGTTACAAATAAAATCAAACCAACAGTTCTTAAATCAGCCAAGCTGCAGTTTTGTATAGAACTGTGCAAATAACCGACTTTTTTCTTTGCTGGCAGTTCTGGAGGCGGGGAAAATATTTCAGGTCTAAAAATAGTTTTGGACAAAAAATTGTGCCCAGCTGTAGTTCTATACAGAGCTATAAAAGTAAGGGTGTCAGTGCGCTTCCCTCCACGCCGTCATCCTGCTGCGCACATGCAGTTGCCCCTACCCTTCTTACCTTCAGAGCAATGTACCACTACTGGAACTGCGAAGGGGAAGAGCAGTAAGATTCTTTCAGGGCCTAAGTGGCAGCTAGCCAAAATGAAAGGTAAGAGATCCTTGAGGGGAACCTTAACAAGCCTAACTAGGGCCTTGGCTACACTGGCGCTGTACAGCGCGGCAACTTGCTGCTCTCAGGGGTGTGAAAACGCCCCCCCCCCCCTCTGAGCGCAGCAAGTGCAGCGCTGTAAAGCGCCAGTGTAATCAGCGCCTGCAGCACTGCACGCTCGCTCGCAGCACTGCAAGCTACTCCCCTCGGAGAGGTGGAGTACATACAGTGCTGCGAGAGAGCTCTCTCTCGCAGTGCTGGCAGCGCGACTACACTCGTGCGTCACAGCACTGCCGCGGCAGCGCTGTGAATTCCCAAGTGTAGCCAAGGCCTTAGAGCACACACCTGGTTTTCAGAGGATCCAGGATGTAAACTGACAGCTGAAAAGCTCACAAAAAGAGGAATATGAAAGGGAGGAGCCAGGAGGCCTTGCAGTCTAAAGGGCTATGAGAAAAGCCTTTTCTCAAAAGCAAGGGTGTTGGCTGAAAAAAATCCTTCCTTTTGGCTTGTGGAATTTTAGCCTGAAGGAAGTAGGATGTCTCATGTTTTGGACACGTAATAGAGAACCTGTGCTGCCCCAGCAGTTGACCTAAAATGCTGTAATTATTGGTTCTTTTCCTAGCAAGAGCAGTTATTTGCCACAATCTTGGTGTACAATAATAGGAAAAATAATCTGAGAAGAGACAATAATGTCCTTTCACTTCAGTCTGTTCTTCTTTCCCTTGTATTGAAGAATACTGACTAAGGTTCCACCCAGGCCTATTATAATACTAACAAACAGGTACTGAGTCACAGAAATCTGGAAAGGCATCAGGGAAAGATTCATGCACAGAGGTAAGCAATACATTAGCCAGTTAGCTCACATTCCTACTCCTTTGGCTACTCATCATGTGATGCAGACACAAGGGATGTTTCACAAGAGGGTGTTGGCAAAATAGAGTGGCCTAATTAAATCAGCTATGCATTTCTACACCCAAATGTCAATGTAGAAGCAGTTTCTATAAGCCTTTCTGGAAATACTTTTGTGTGAATGGTATGGATTGTAAGGCCCCAAGGGGGCTTCTATAGTTCTCCAAAGTGTGACTACTCCTGTGCATGTGAAAATGGGGGATTGGATCAGGCATAGCATTCATATGCGCACCATTGCTTTCTGTGCTGAGTGCACTGAACATACATGCTTTGGAGGATGGACTTCTGACAAATCTGACTCAAGATTTATCACACTGGATTAGTTCATGTTCCATTTAGTTAATTAATCCATCAAGTCTCATAACTAGTCTCCACACCTAATACCTGATGCTTCAAAGGATGGCAATCCTCACTTCTACTGTGCCTAGCCACTTGTACAATGTTGTTCATGGGGTGAAAAATTCCTTCCTGTTTTCCTTTTGAAAGCTTGGGGTGGGCAAATCAGAAAATGTGAACATTATGTCCCAGCCCAGAAATCTAAGGTCTAGATTGAACATAGGGATGAAGAAAATGGGCTGGGACAGAACAAAAGGAAGTGACAGAGTAGTGATAATAAACACACCTTGGGTTAGAGCCACAACTTCTAGAGCCACATACTTTTGTTTAATTTTTTTTGTCATTTGGTTTATTACCTTGTCTCTGAGGGAAACAGTGGGGCATAACATTCTGGGAAGCAGTGTGTTTTCAGGATAAAGTTAAAGGAAAAGATGTTGAAGGCTTCATTGACACTCTGTATACTTTCTCTCTCATATGCATACTATTTTCCTTGTAATAAATCTTAAGCCAAACAGTCCCCTTTGGCCCAGAACTTCACATTCCTTCTCATATATACGTTGAGAAACTCCTCCCTACACTCTTGGCATTGTACAGAAGGCTCAATGGGTGAGGGATGGAAAGTATTTGCTCAGCCTTGAGCACTGCTGCTATCTGCTCCTCTAGGGGGCACCTGAGTCTAACAAATCAGCAGTGAGCCACAACTGAACTCTTGTCCCACCAGTAATATTCCACCCAATCATTCCTATCCAACCATCACGGTCATGTAGAAATATTAAAAACATAGTAAGTGCTGTGCCTTCTCGACAGGTGAAGCCAGTATTTATTTTATCATCAGCCACTGAACAGGGCTGAGCTCCACATGAAAGGTTTTGCTTTAGAAGGTTAAAAAGCTTCATTTTGGGTTTGTTTGTTTGTTTGTTTGTTTATTTTGGGCATTGAAAATGCTCGGAATGAGTCCAAGTCTAGATGGCCACAACAGGTCCCAGGGAGCAGTGTGACTTCCTCTAATTTTCCGTGGAAATGACACACTATCCAGTTGATGCATAATTACAAGCATTTTTGGGCAGTTGCTGTTTCTTCCTATTATACGTGTAAAATACACATTGCCTGTGCTAGAACATTTGGGGATGTTACCAGAATACAAATAATATTAAATACATTTATATCTGATCACTTTAAAACTTCATGTCATGTCACTTCTTGCATTCTCCTCTGAATTTCTTCACTACCTTCTCTAATTCCATTTCCTTTTTTTTCTATTTTCTTTCTCCTTCTTTTATGTTTTACATGGTGATGCATTATTGTATTGCCACTGGCCTGTCTGGAATAAGTGTTTCTTATTATATTTCAAATTTAGAAGAGTTTCCCCAAGAAGATCTCTTTTTTTTGCCAATATTTTAAAGAATATATTCCAACAAATTGTAAAAAAAATCTTATTTACAGAAATACAGTTTATATTATTTTCTAATTGGCTGAAGTATGGAGGAAATGTGTCTAATCTGTGGCAATCAGAATGCAATTTTTCAAAAGAGATTCAGTGAGCATTGTCACTGATCAGCGAAAACAACAGCACCTATAACATTAATCACTCAATACAATAGCAGCAAAGTAATTGAGCTGGAAACAAATGGCACCTGTTGAAAATCCACATTTTTTGCTGTGCCTCAGTATTTATCTAGCAGTAGGAGACTGTTATCCTATATCAATATTTTGTTCCATTGGCATTCTCTTTTAATCATAACATCTCAATGACAGGCTCATGACATCTCAATGACAGTGCCATGTGACAGGCTCATTTATCATATGTTTAGTTCTCATTTGTTCTGAGAACAGTTTCATACGTGCTGTCCTCTGTATTATTATTTGTATTACCATAGCACCTGGAAGCCCTAATCATGGACCAGGACCCCATTGTGCTAGGTGCTGTACCAAGAACAAAAAGGCAGTCCCTGCTCCTTAATTATTTAAGGCTTTGAAAATTGCAACAGTGCAGTGCTGGTCTGTCTAACCTGAGGTTTAGACTACAGACCTATGCCTAGACAATTACTGTGGAAAATTAGGTGAAGTATTCTGGAAATACTGGAAAATGTACAGCCTAAATTGTGAAAATTCCTGGGCTATCAGTGAAATGTAAGCTTAGCTTTTAACTTAGCAAGCAAAAGCCAACTGCCAATTAATGAGAGTTTCCTTTGGTGCATATATTATAGGAAGAAACTTGGAGAGAGAATACCTAGAATAAACACAAACCAAGTTTATTCTTATCTGATACTACAGAGGAACATACAGTCATATCTTCATTTTTTTAAAACCATGGACTCTATCCCCAGTGATGTTTTTGCTGCCTTTATTCCTTCCCTCTTCAGCAGGCAACACCTTCATTCCGGATGAGATGGCACTAGGGTGAACAGATGTCCTGATTTTATAGGGACAGTCCTGATTTTTGGGTCTTTTTCTTATATAGGCTCTTATATATCTCACATTTGCTGTCTAGTCACCATAGATGGTACTCAGCCAGCCTTATGGGAAGTTATGTGTGAATGGGAAAGTAGATTATAGCACAAACACTAAAAGCAGATCAGCAGTCACTCTTTTCCCAGACGACCTGATTCAAAGCCCATTGAAGCCAATAGGAGTCTCTACATTGATTGCAAGAGGCTTTGGATCGTACCCAGAAAAAGGGCATGCACAGACTTTACTACTACTTTGGGATCAGTGTCATCTCCTGCATAATAGGCTTGTGCCTTTCAGTTGGTAGAAGAATATGCTGTAGTGGAGAGACCTCAATGTTGAAGCAAAAACAATATTAATAAAATTATTATAAGAGAAGGTTATTCACCTTGCAGTAACTAAGATTCTTCGAGACGTGTGTCCCAGCGGGTGCTCCACTCCAGATGACGATGCATCTTGGCACCATTGAGCGGAGATCTTTGGTAGCAGTGCCTGGTTGGGACACACGCACCCAGCTGTCGTCTCGCGTCGACGTTAGGATCTGTCTGTGCATGTGTATCCCGCACCCCCTCGTTCCTTCTCTATTGTAGAGTCATCTGATTTGTACTCCAAGGAGGAGGGTGGGTAGTGGAGCACCCACAGAGGGACACATCCTTGAAGAACCTGCAAGGTGAGTAACCTTCTCTTCTTCGAGTGCTGTCCCTGTGGGCAGGGCCGGCTCTAGGTTTTTTGCTGCCCCAAGCAAAAAATTTTTTGGCTGCTCCCCACCCCAGGGAGGGCTCTCCCCCTTCCAACTGCACCCTCATGCTGCCTAAGCCCTGGGTCACTGGTAACTCACACCCAGGACGGGTCATTCAGCAGGAATTTTGGATGTGCACAGAACACAGACAGGATTGGTTCCCATATGGTTACAGAACTGCAGTAAAGTGGAACAATTTTCAGCTTGTGTGACTGGAGGATATCTAGATGCACATTATAAGACTGTCCTACATAAATGAGGAAAAGTTGAGGTGCCTTTATTATTCTTTTGTTCCATTCTTTGTTTCTATGGGGAATGCACTATCACGATCTTTCTTTTAAACAAATAAAACTAAAACTTAAAAAACAAACAAAAAAACAAACAAAAAAACCAATGGCTGTTGAAAATAGCAACTCCAGTCCTAATAACCACTGGGAAGCATTTCTTACTCAATTTATTCTACTTTTTCTACAGCAAGTTACAGTGGATCAGTATATTTGATTTGGGGGAAATGAAGTAACAGCTGTGCAAATTGAGCTTGAGCACTCCTGAATTTTGAGGGTGTTCAAATCTGGAAGGCAGGTGCTAGATTCCCTTTCTGAATATTAGCTATATCTGGAGAGGAAAAGTCAATTTCTGCTTCCATGGCTCAGAAGTGGAAATCCTCTTAAGTGTCTGGTACTGTATCTAAAGCTGCCCAGGTGCAGAGCCTCCCCTCCCTTACTTTTCATTTTAAATTCTAGTGGGATCCATATACCTCCCTTGCTAGGCTTCAGATAGAGAGGTGCACCGTCCATTTAGTCCCCCCAATTCCTTCTTTGGGGGAGAGCCCAGGGCTGGGGCGGCAGGGGGTGCGGGTGGGGGTCAGAGCTGGGGTGGCCGGGATGCAGGGGGGCAGGGGAACAGCCCAGGGCTGGGGCAGCAGGGGGTGTGGGTGGGGGAGAGCCCAGGGCTGGGGCAGCAAGAGGGTGCAGGTGGGGGCCAGAGCTGGGGCAGCAGGGGGTATGTGGAGGGGAAGAGCCCAGGGCTGGGGCAGCAGGGGAATGCAGGTGAGGGCCAAAGCTGGGACAGTAGGGGGTGTGGGGCGGGGGAGCCCGGGGGGGGGGGGGGGCAGCAAAAAACCTAGTGCTGGCTCTGTTCCTACCATTCACAGCAAGCTACAGATTTCAGTTCCATACTCCTTTCCCACACCCCTTCCTGTTGCTAGTGGCCATGGGAATGCTGGGAAATGTAGTTCTTTCCCTGCTCCAGGGCTGGCTTTATAGGCAGGGAGCTAACCAAGGAACTACAGCTCCCAGGGGCCCCTGTTGGTTCTTAGCTCCCATGCTGGATTCTTGCACCCCTTGCAAATCTGCCGCCCCAAGCAACTGCTTGCTTTGCTGGTGCCTAGAGCCAGCCCTGCCTGTGGGTGCTCCACTCCAGGTGAATGTGAAGCAGTACCCACTATGGTTGGTGAGACTTTGGAGTTGCATCATTGATAACGGTAGACAGTACTGTGTGGTCTACTGTGGTGTCTGCCGTAGTGTCCTGTGTGATGCCTATGTGGCTGCCTTGCATATATTGGTAATAGGTATGTTTTGCAGGAATGCAACAGATGTTGACATTGCTCTAGTAGAGTGTGTTCTCCTGCCTCCGGGCAGGGCCATCCTTGAGCATACGCAGAACACGCAGCTGTGTAGGGCACCATGTAATTTGGGGCACCAAATTTTGTGGTGCCCTAGGCAGCTGCATGCTGTATATGCAGCGCTGGCTCCAGCAGCGAGTCCCATCCCCCAGCCAGCCCCCCTGCTCCGCCCCCGCCCTGCCCCCATTCGATCCCTTCCCCCAAACCCCTGCCCCTGCTCTGCCTCGCCTCTTCCTGCCCTTGCTCCGTCCCCACCCTCCCCTCATTGCACCTCTTCCCCCTAAATCCCCTCCCCCGAGCGACGTGGCCCGCGGGATTAGCAGGGGTACTGGAGCTGGCAGAAGGGGTCGGGCCCACCCCCACAGTCACTGGCAGCGGCGGGAAGCAGAGCAACCCGGCCCCAGCCTGCTCTGCTCCGCCAGCTCCTAGCTACGTTGCTTCCCGCCACTGCCCCGGTGAGTGCCGGGGCAGGCCTGACCCCTTTCTCCAAGCCCCCTCCCCCAAGCGACAGGGCTGGGAGGTGGCGGGCCCCATGGCCCTTGGGTGCAGCTTCCCCCACACCCTCATGGAGGGACTGGCCTTCCAGTGGAGCGGCCACTCCCCCCACAGGGGTGGGTGCAGGTGCTCGGGCTGCGTAGGGCATCACCATAGGTAGGGATGACCCTGACTCCAGATGTTGAGCATTCTGGGTCTGGTAGCAGGACCTAATGCATTCAGATATCCACATGGGGAGTCATTGCTTGGAAATAGCAGCACCCTTTGATCGTTCGGTAGTGGACATGAATAGTCTAGGTCAGGGGTCGGCAACGTTCGGCATGCGGCTCGCCAGGGTAAGCACCCTAGCGGGCCGGGCCAGTTTTATTTACCTGCTGACGTGGCAGGTCCCGGGCCAATGGGGGCAGTGAGAAGCAGCGCGGGCGAGCGATGTGCTGGCCACGGCTTCTCGCCGCCCCCATTGGCCCGGCACGGCAAACCGCGGCCAGTGGGGACCGCAATCGGCCGAACCTGCTGCGTCAGCAGGTAAATAAAACTGGCCTGGCCCGCCAGGGTGCTTACCCTGGCGAGCCGCGTGCCGAACTTTGGCGACCCCTGGTCTAGGTGATTTACGGAATGCCTTAATTCTGTCCAAATAAAAGGCAATTGCACGTCTGACATCAAGAGTACGTAATGCCGCTTGCTGTGGGTTCTTATGAGGTTTGGGGTAGAATGCATGTAGGTGTCGACCTGCTCTGTATTGGAAGTGGTCGTGGCCTATTGTAGAATGCAGGTAGGTGTATTGGCTGATTTAAATGGAAGATGGACGCCACCTTGGGAAGAAATTTGGGGTGGGGTTGCATTGTAATCTTGTCTTTAAAGAAAATTGTGTAAGGAGGGTAGGCCATTAGTGTGCTTATTTCCACAACCCTTCTTGCCGACGTTATGGTGACTAAGAAAGCTAGTTTCATGGATATGTGTAATATGGAGGAGGTAGCCGGTGGTTCAAAGGGAGGTTTCATGAGACCCCAGAGAACTAGGTTCAGATTCCAGGTAGCTGTGGGTAGGTGAATCTCAGGGTAAAGGTTTTGAAGGCCCGTGAAGAAGCATTTTATGGTGGGGTGGGTGAAAACTGAAAACCCGTCCAGTGTGTTATGGAAGTTATTGACTGTTGCGAGGTGTACTCCGATAGAGCTGAGCAATAGTCTGTCTTTTTTTAGTTGTAAGAGGTAGTCCAAGATATCAGGGAGAGGCGCGGTATGGGGTTGCAAGTTTCTGTTGGAGAACCAAATGGAGAACTTTTGCAGGTAAGTCTTACGAGTGGAGTCTCATCTACTGTGCAGGAGGATGTGTCGACCTGCTCTGAACAAGCTAGTTTGTGTGTTTGGAACCATGAAGGAATGATGCCGTCAGATGGAACTTCTGCAGTTGTGGATGGAGAATCCAACTGTTGCTCTGGGAGAACAGATTTGGTCTGTTGGGAAGAGGTCTTGGAGGGCAAATGGACATGCACAGCTGGTAAGGATACCATATCTGTCTGGGCCAGTCCGGGGCAATAAGTATGACCCTGGCGGGCCTTGTCCTCTTTGATCTTGCGCAAGACTCTCTGTGTCAATGGGACCGGCGGAAAAGCATACATGAGTGCCTTGTTCTACGGAATGAGGAATGTGTCTCAGATGGACGCGGTCCCGAGTCCTGCTCTGGAGCAGAATAGATGGCATTTGAGGTTTTGTCTTGCAGCAAACAGATCTAAAGATGGGGTGCCTCAGTGGGAAAAGAGCTGTCACAGTACCGTGGGGTGTAATTCCCATTCGTGTTCTTGTGAGAAGTGTCTCCGGAAAGTGTCAGTGGTAGTGTTCTGACACCCAGGCAGGTAGGAAGCAGTGATCTCTATGAGATGTTGTATGCACCAATTCCATAGTTGGATGGCTTCTGTGCATAGGGAGTGCGATTGCCTCCACACCCCCGTCTGTTGATGTAGAACATGCATGCTATATTGTCTGTCAAGACCCAAACAGATTTGATCCTTATGTTTGAGAGAAAGTGGAAACAGGCATATCTAGAAGATTTATGTGCAGACGCGTCTCTGACAGGGACCATCTGCCTTGTGTTGTGTGGTCTCCCAGGTGCGCTTCCCAGCCTATCAGGGAAGCGTCTGTCATGAGCATGAGCACAGGGGAATTTTGATGGAAGGGGATGCCCATGCATATGTTTCCCATTTTTGTCCACCATTGTAGGGAGACTAATACCTTTGCATCATGTGAAGGCTGTGCCTGCTGGGTTTGTATATGGAGCTGAACCAACCCTGAAGGCACCTCATATGTAGTCTGGCGTATTTGACCATGAAGGTGGTGGCCGCCATGTGACCAAGAAGCTTCAGGCATGTTCTTATCTCTACTCTGGGGCAAACACATAATGTGCGTATGAGGTGTAGGAGTACTTGTGGCACCTTAGAGACTAACAAATTTATTAGAGCATAAGCTTTCGTGGACTACAGCCCACTTCTTCGGATGCATATAGAATGGAACATATATTGAGGAGATATATATACACACATACAGAGAGCATAAACAGGTGGGAGTTGTCTTACCAACTCTGAGAGGCAAATTAATTAAGAGAAAAAAAAAAAAAACTTTTGAAGTGATAATCAAGCTAGGCCAGTACAGACAGTTTGATAATAGGTGTGAGAGTACTTACAAGGGGAGATAGAGTCAATGTTTGTAATGGCTCAGCCATTCCCAGTCCTTATTCAAACCGGAGTTGATTGTGTCTAGTTTGCATATCAATTCTAGCTCTGCAGTCTCTCTTTGGAGTCTGTTTTTGAAGTTTTTCTGTTGTAATATAGCCACCCGCAGGTCTGTCACTGAATGACCAGACAGGTTAAAGTGTTCTCCCACTGGTTTTTGAGTATTTTGATTCCTGATGTCAGATTTGTGTCCATTAATTCTTTTGCGTAGAGACTGTCCGGTTTGGCCAATGTACATGGCAGAGGGGCATTGCTGGCACATGATGGCATATATCACATTGGTAGATGTGCAGGTGAACGAGCCCCTGATGGTATGGCTGATGTGATTAGGTCCTATGATGATGTCACTTGAATAGATATATGGACAGAGGTGTGTGATGGTCAGGGCGGCTCCAGGCACCAGCTTACCAAGCAGGTGTTTGGGGCGGCCACTTCTGAGAGGGGCGGCACGTCCGGCTGTTCGGTGGCAATTCGGCGGACGGTCCCTCACTCCTGCTCGGAGCGAAGGACATCCCGCCGAATTGCCATCGCAGATCGCGATTGCAGCCTTTTTTTTCTTTTTTTTTTGTTTGGCTGCTTGGGGTGACCAAAACCCTGGAGCCGGCCCTGGTGATGGTGAGGAATCTGGTGTGTGGAAGTGAGGCTCCAGTCAAAATTGAGTCCAGATGAGCCCCGATGAATTTGATTTGCTGTGTGAGTAGCAGGGTGGATTTTTGGAAGTTTATTTGCAGGCCTAGACTGTGGAAGAGGGAGATGGTAAAACGAGTGGCCTTTAATCAGGGCTGGCTCCAGGCACCAGCTTGTCAAGCAGGTGCTTGGGGCAGCCACTCCGGAGAGGGGCGGCACGTCCAGCTATTCGGCGGCAATTCGGTGGATGGTCCCTCACTCCGGCTCGGAGCGAAGGACCTCCCGCTGAATTGCCACCGCAGATCGTGATCGTGGCTTTTTTTTGTTGTTGTTTTTGGCTGCTTGGGGCGGCCAAAACCCTGGAGCCGGCCCTGCCTTTAATGTCTCTTCGTATGATCGGCCTTTGATAAGGCAGTCGTCCAGGTAGGGGGAAAGTATAATTCCGTGTTTGTCTAGGTGGGCCACCACTACTGCGAGAGTCTTGGAGAACACTCTCGGTGCTGTGGAGAGTCCGAAGGGTCGCACTCTTTATTGGAAGTGGTCGTGGCCTATTGTGAATTGCAGAAAGTGTGTGTGTGCTGGGTGAATAGATGTATGAAAACAGACATCCTGTAGGTCGAGGGCTGGGAACCAGTCCCCTTATTCCAACATGGGTATTATTGTGCCCAATCTGACCATCTTGAATTTTTGTACGCGTACAAATTTGTTCAGTTGGCATAGGCCTAGTATAGGTCGCCATCCTCCGCCTTTCTTCCGGATCAGGAAACAGTGAGAGTAAAACCCTTTTCCCCAATGTTGTGCCGGTACAGGTTCCACTGCACCTAGCTGTAGAAGATGAGTCACCTCTGCTTGAAGTAGATACTTGTGAGATGGGTCCCTGAAGAGGGACAGGGAAGGGGGAAGGATGGGTGGGCATGAAATGAAAGGGATGGAGTAGCCTGATTGTACTATTTCCAGGACCCAGTGGTCCTGTGTGACCAGTTGCCAGACATGGTGGAAAAACTGGAGGCGGTGGCCAAATGGGCAAATAAGCGGTGGTGCCAAGGGATGGTCATGTAGACCCCTGACCAAGGCTTCAAAATTGTTGGTTGTTTCCCGATGTGTGGGATGTAGTTAGTTGCGGTTGGTTTTGTCTGCACCTGGGAGGTCTGTTGCAGTTCTTCCCATTATCGTATGGTCTTGACTGGGGCCAGTGATATTGTTGTGCGCAGGGCCTCTGATAAAGTTGATACCGTTGCCTCCTGGGGAGGGAAGGGTATATTCCCTATGTGCGCAGAACGGCCCTGGAGTCTTTCATGCTGTGAAGGACTTTGTTGGTTTTTTTGGAAAAAAGTTTATCCTTCTCAAAGGGAAAGTCCTCCACTTGGTTTGCAGATCTTTAGGGATGCCAGATGAAGACAGCCAGGAAGACCTGTGCATCACTACCGTGGTGGTGGTAGTATGGGCTGCTGTGTCTGCTATGTCCAGCGATGCTTGTAGCGCCATCCTAGACACCAGTTGACCTTCGAGGACTGATTTAAAATCTGATCTTCTGTCTTCTGGGATATGGGAGGTAAATTCAAATAACTTGTTGTAATTGTCAAAGTCATAGCTTGCGAGGAGGGCAGAGTAATTTGCAATTCTGAATTGCAGAGTGGAGGAGGTGTAAACCTTGTGGACCAGGATGTCAAGTCGTTTGAGGTCCTTATCTTGCAGTGTGGGCCGATATTGTGGTTGCTTTTTTCTGTGAGTCACTGCCTCAACCACAAGAGAGTTGGGCTGTGGGTGGGAAAATAAGAAGTCTATGTCCTAAGCCGGTACATAATATTTACATTCAGGCCTTTTACATGTTGGTGGAATGGAGGGAGGGGTCTGCCATATAGTGTCAGCGGGTTCCAGGAGGGCATCATTTATGGGTAGTGCGATCTTTGATGGCACAGAGGGTTGGAGGATTTTCAGGAGTCTGTGTTGTCTCCTGCACTTCCTCTAATGGAATGTCCTGGCTGATTGCCACCCTCTTAAAAAGTTCCTGGAATTGCTTAAAATCATTCATGTTCTGTGGTGGTGGTGGCATGAGAGCTTCATCTGCAGCTGACAGAATTATGATCAGATGATTCAGGGAAAAGTTCATAGCCCACTTCTTCGAGAGGGGGCTCAGGAACTCTGGATGTAGATGGAGCTGGAGATAGAGGCACAGACCGGGTCTGCAGTCTGGTGGTGGGTCTGCGAGAATGACTGGCATTGTAGGCAGACCATGGGTACCACTGTGGCCACTGCATAGGGTATGAAATGTGGGGCCTTGCCCATGGGGGGACAAAACAGCGAAATTGAGGCTGGTTCTTGTGGGGTACTGTGCCTTGAAATAGGTGTGGCTCTGGTGGTGGAGGAGAGTCAGGTGGGGAAAACTCTGCCTGCTGTGGTATGTCATTCTCACTGTCAGTGAGTGTGGCCAGGTCGGGTGGTGAGAGCGGCTGATCAAAGAGTGCGCACTCGGTGCCGAGGAGAGGAGAGTCAGGCTCTGGGGCCATGGAGATGTCAGCATGGTTTAAGAATTGTTGCTGCTCCTTGGGCTGAGGGTGTCGGGGTGTGAGTTGATGTCCGCAGCGATTTCTGTTTAGCCTTGGAGGGTGCCGGCAGATGCATATAGGTGTCCTCCAGTGGTGGCGCATCTGCAGCGGGGGTTATTGTCGGTCTCAGTGCCGATGGTCTATCAGCGCCGGGGTGGACCGTGCAGTCGGTACTGAGTCCGTCGGCGGTGCCGGTAGCTTTGGTGCCAACCCCCCACAGCGGGCAGCTTTCCTCAAGTCCTTGTTTCTGTGCCCCATGTGCGCCGTGCCTGAGGTGCTGGGCGGTTGTCTGTGCCAGTCTTTGGTGCTGTCAGCACAGGGGGAACTGACTTCACTGGAGACCTTTTTTGTTTATTTAGTTCTCTCTGTGGAGAGGCTGGGGCTTCCTGCCTCTTCTCATGAGAGGGTGAAGCCGTGCTCCTAGTCGGTTCCGACCTGGTAGGGGAGTGTGAGGGAGAGGGTTTACTTGTACCCATCTCCACTGGTGGCTGCAGGGATTTCTCCATAAGGAGCATTTTCAGCTGCAGGTCTCTGTCACGGCAAGCTCTGGCTTTCAGCCTATTACAGTGGACACGCTTTGCAGGGACGTGTGTCTCACCTAGACACTTCACACACAGTGAGTGTCCATCAGACTGCGGCATAGACTCATTGCAGGAGTCACATTTTTTTAATTTAGGGGACCCCAGCATCATGAAGCTATGACTGCCTGGGGGGCAAGTCTCAGCGGAAGATGAACAGGAGAGAGAAAAAGGGTTTGTTTTTTTTAAACTAATGAACAGTGAATAACTATTCTAAAGGAAGGGAAAGAACTGGGATATTTCTAGCTAACTATTTCTACTTGTTTCTTTCAGTGACCAGGAGAAGAGGTTCAGCACTGCCCTGAGTCCTGTCTTCAGCCAAGGACGGTTGAGAAGGAACTGAGGGGGTGTGGGACATGCGCACACAGACAGACCCTAACTCTGCCACGAGACAATAGCTGGGACACGCGCACACAAACAGACCCTAACGCTGCCACGAGACAACAGCTGGGCGCGTGCGTCCCGACTAGGCACTGCTACCGAAGATCTCCGATCAATGGCGCCAGGACACACCATCACCTGGAGTGGAGCACCCACGGGGACAGCAGTTGAAGAAGAATTTATCTTTATAATTTGCCTGCACACTTGCGGAATATTAAGATAGCTACAAGTATGTGTAGCAAGGATGCTTGAAAACATAACACTATCTATATATGTTTTAGTTAGTTATGTTATATAATGTTCAAGCTAATCAAAAGAAATTGCAGGAGGCTTCTGCTTTCTGTCACTCCAAAGATAAGCCAAGTGGCAGGAAGATAACCTCCTCTTAGCCATAAAACCATGTTTATTACCCTAAGAGTGTTTATACAAACTCCAGAATGCATTCTTTTTCATTCCTATTTTGCTTTAATTTTTACAGCAATGTCATTATGCTATGTTTGAAAAGTGGATGTGTAATAGGTGATTTGTATAGAATATTTAATAGTTTTAACTGAAAATTGTATATTGTAACTGATAAATACCATTTAGTCTAAAAGGTAACTAAACCAGAATGTCTTATCAAGACCAGGACACTTCCCTTTGTAAAAAATATTTGTTGCTACAAATGTAATCCTTGTCTCAAGAAAACAAACCATGTAAAACATTTGTGTCTTAAGAAAAGACCTGATTGTGTATATATAAAAAAAGTAAGAATGTGTTGCCAGAGCAATAAATCTAGCTTATAAAGTGGGCTTTTCCATGCTCCCAAGAAATATCTCTAAGTAAGCCCACACAAAAAATTCCAAAAATTTGCTTGTTGAAATGAATTTTTTATAATCACTCTAAAAAGTCATTCAGAAAAGCCTCAGAAAAACATGCAGTTGGAAATGTTTTAAACCTTTTGTTTATTCCTTAAATGTTGAAATGGCAAACACCTTTAAGAAATGCTGTAAGAAGTCATTTGAGTATAGAATATTTATATTAATGGGGAATTGATTAATTAGCAAACTATCTGGCAAACTCAAGCAATTTCCCCCACCCAAGTCAGGAAGACAAAAATAATAATCTCTTCAAAACTTATTAAGAATCAACAACTTCTTTAATAACTATTCAGGCTAAGTGCTCTCTTCAGAATTATTGAATTTTAAAAAGGCTATTCTGAGATCTAAAAACTTTATATAAAAACAGGAGTATTTGGACTTCTTGAAAACAATTTCATTGCCTGTTGAACTCTAATAAAACTGAAAGAATATCTCAGAAAATGGGCTGAATACAAGGAATTAAAATTCTAAATTTAAAGATTTTCTGAGAATTTCCTGCCACAAAGATGACAAAGGAAATGCAACTGTCAAGGAAGAATTACAACCATAATGCATATATGTATTAACAAACTACATGCTCATAAGACTAAGAGGCTCCTAACAACAACCCATGATGATACTGAGCCAATGAAAGGATGACAGCAACTAATTTTAAATCTAAATAAGCCTGAAAATGGGTTTATTTTCCTATAATTTCATGAAAATAGAAAGGAGATGAGTATACAAATTGAAATGAGCACTATCTTACACACCCCCTGGTACCCTGCTTAAACACATCAACACTCATCAACTTATCCTGACCATCCCTACAAACAAGCTGCCATAGACAGCTAAAAGAAGCTAATATCTGGGAAACCTCAAGACAACCAATCCAAGGAGAGGCCTCCTGAAGACTTCAACAAGCATTGATGAAAACACATTAGGACACTACCAAGGGATTCAATTTTTTTTTAAAACTGTTCTAATGATTTTAGTGGTACAGTATATGGACATGTTGTTATAATTTACAATATTAACAGTTTTTCCTGTTAATCACCAAACTAATAGACCATGTATTCCTGGATAGCAAACAAGAACTAACCAGAGAAAACAGTGCGATTCAACTGGATTTAAGATTCTTACTATTTATTAATGTGCCTGTCTCAAGGCAGCTCCTTAAATAGATTCTTCTAAGTGACAGATTAAATATTTTCTTTGATTTCATAGGATTTAGTAGAATTACTTACCTTGCTCTTCTACAAATTGTCTGGTTATTAATAATAACCAATAGGATCTACCTGTCCTTAAATTTCTTTTGCTCATTTATAAACAGTCTGTTTTCTTTTGATACACTGAGATTGAACTCTTTCTCAATAATTTTGGGAAATTAAGACCTTGGTCTCAATTTACAAAGAGAAATGTCCCCCACCAAAGGTGCGTCTACTCTTAAAGGTGTAGTCTCTGTCCCCACAGAGAGAGACAGAGAAGATATTGTAACAGAAGTAACTGGTTTATCATTTGTGTTTTGTCATTTGTATTGATTTGTTTAATGTTTTCTTTAATAATAAAATAGCCCTGGTTTTTAACTGTGATTATTTTGCTTGGTTTTAATCATGATGTCCCTTAAGGTATGTAAAAGAACTTCTGTGACTAAAACAGTGGGAGTCACACATTTCTCAATTGTCAGTAAAATAAATAATTAAGAGCTGGCCTACCACTTCTTGTTTTTCTAGACTAGTAATTTTGGGGGTAAAATTACTTCGGTGCCCAGCACAATTTAAAATTACCACTTTCTTTCCCACAATACTGCTTACATGTCATCAACTTTTGGGCAAATTTTGTAAATATATTTTGAAAAAAATGACATTTGTAACAACACAAATACTGCATTTAATTAAGAACCTTAAGGCCAAACCTAAAGATCAACTGCTAATTTATGCAAAACAGTCTATTTAGAGACAAATTGCCTTGTATTTTTATATTTTGTGTTTTCTGCCATTTTTTACTTGGGATATATTTGCAGGAAAACAAGATAGTTGTTTCTTAAAAGTTTGTCTGCTCCTGCTGCTGCTTTCCTACCTGAAATATTAATCCTCTATTTGTGACATAATTTTTGCAGCAATCAGTGGTGATGTCATCACAATGGAAAAAGATTACACGGAATGCTAAAAAACAGCAGCAGCAGATGGATTCTTAAACCAATGAGCCTATATTCCTTCAAATCTCCTTTATAAACAAGGGAAAGAGAAATGTATCTACTTTAATTATTTCAATGAGTATACCGACAGCCTATCACAATAGCGCATGGACATGCCTTACAATAAATTAAAAATAAGCATATGAAATATCAAGAAATACAGAAAATAAATAGAATGTATTATATGCCAATTTTTCCCTAAGTAAAAGACAAATGCTGTACCCTGGACTGTACCCTATGCAATCCCATTGACTGCAATGGAATTTTTAAGGTATACATTAGTACAGAATCTGATGCAGAATATTTTTCAATGTTTTCCATTATGCATCCCAAACTGAGTTGTGGCCTTCCAGTTCTGGTGTAAAACATGTTCTTACTTGGCATGTAATAGATGTGTGCACTTTCAAGACGGAGTCAAAATATTACCAATCTAGGGTCTTACATGTTCTCCAGCAGTGTGGCATGTAAGCACATCTCAATTTTGTAAAGTTGAAACATTAAAATGTTTTTCTTCTGTACAGTGGATGTTTGTTTTGCATGTGATTGATTTGTTTTTTCTTTCCATTTGAGGATCATGTGGGAAGGGTAGATTGTAGAAGAACGTTTCACATTTTGATCGGAATGCTCTGAAATTTATTATCATCCAGATCTCTTCTGTGAGTGAGTTCCAGATTCATAAGCCAGTTGCCGAAAAAGCTGCTGCTCATATGCATGAGTCTCATCCTGAGGTTGCCAGCTTGATGGACCAGGAGAACATCGCGGCCATAAAAAACTGCGTTCCCCTCAACGGAGTCATCCGCCATGGCAACCGAGACAAGCGCTGTAGGAAATGCGGCTACGCAAACGCGACCCTGCTCCACGTCCTGTGTGGATCCAAACAGCACTCCAGAGCCTTGCGGCACTGCCACAATGCCATCCATAACAGGCTGGTGAAAGCCATCCCGCCGTCCCTGGGGAAGATCATCCCCGGGACAGACAGCAGACTGCGACTCGACATCATCGTGACAGATGCAGAAAAGAAGAAGATCCTCATCGTAGACGTCACGGTGCCTTTTAAAAACCGGTCACCGGCCCTCCATGAGGCCTGAGCACGGAAGGCATTGAAGTATACCCCACTGGCCGAGACCTTGAGAGCCCAGGGCTACGAGGTCCAGATACACACCCTGATCGTGGGAGCCCTGGGTTCGTGGGACCCCCACAATGAGCCAGTTCTGAGAGCGTGTGGAGTCAGTCAACGCTACGCCCGGCTCATGAGACAGCTCACGGTGTCCGACATCATCAGGTGGTCCAGAGACATTTATACGAAACACATCACAGGACACCGTCAATACCACATTGAGTAACTGAGACCGCCGACCAGGGAAATAACCCACTTCCTCCCCGATGGACCCAGGGACGCACCCCACCCATGTACTTATCCGCTACACTGATACTGACTTGGACTCCTTATACATTCCATGGGTGGCATACCCGAGCCCACATATCCACTGACACTTTAAAAACCCTTGCACCCCAATCTGGGCCTATGCAGGTTATGCAATATCTATGTATCTTTTCATCCTTGCAAATGATACCTGTAACCCCCCATAACCCAAGCCTGACCCCAGATGTACAGTACCTTGCCTCTTAACTCATGTATATTTCATTTTAAACATTAACTTTAATAAAATTTTTAAATCTTTTCTTTTCCTGTGCCTACTACTGGATTAGTATACACTCATTTGTTCAATTAATTGTAAATGGACTTTTTAAAATTGACTCTTAAAACCTTCAAGGAAAACTAAAATTGATATGCGGCTACCAAGTAGCCGCTATTGATGTTACAGTAGCCTGGTGCTTAGATTCACAGAATCCAAGGCCAGAAGGAACCATTGTGATCATCTGGTCTGACCTCCTGTTTAACGCAGCCCATAGAACTTCACTAAAATAATTCCTAGGACAGATCTTTTAGAAAAACATCTAATCTTGATTTAAAAATTGGTAGTGCTGGAAAATCCACCATAACCCTAGGTAAATTGTTCCAATATTTAATTACTCTCACCATTAAAAATGCATACCTTATTTCCAGATTGAATTTGTCTAGCTTCAACTTCCAGCCACTGGTTTGTGTTTTATCTTTCTCTGCTTGATTGAAAAGCCCATTATTAAATATTTGTTCTCCTTGTAGGTATTTATGGACTGTTATCAAGTCATCCCTAATGTTCTCTTTGTTAAGATAAATAGACTCAGGGAGCCAGCAGACGGGGCCGGAGGATGCTGCATGGGAGGCGCACGGAGGCAGCAGGCGGGGCTGGGGAAGAGACCCATCCCCAAACATTGGTGGAGTCTGGCCCCCCAGCCCTGAATATTGCTGGAGCATGGACACCACAGGCCCACATAACTCGCAGCCCCTGCCCTCACATCTGGTCATGGTGTTGCAGGGGGTCCTCATCTCTAAAACTCCTGCATGGCCACTTTAGGGGCCACACAACAGCCTGTCTCTGTCTTGGTCTTCTGTGGCCTGGCCTTCTCAGGACTACTTTATTATTAAAGAAAACATTAAACAAACCGATACAAATGACAAAACACAAATGATAAACCAGTTACTTCTGTTACAATATCTTCTCTGTCTCTCTCTGTGGGGACAGAGACTACACCTTTAAGAGTAGACGCACCTTTGGTGGGGGACATTTCTCTTTGTAAATTGAGACCAAGGAAGAAAGGAGAAGTTGATAGCAATGAATATAAATCAGAAGCTAGGAATTATAGAAAATTGATGAGGGAAGCAAAAGGACAGAAGGAAAAATCTGTGGCCAGCAGAGTTAAGGAAAATAAGAAGGAAAATTTAAACTATATTAGGAATAAAAAGAATCCTAACTATGATATTGGTCCATTTGTAGATGGAAATAGGAGAACTATAAATAATAATGAAGAAAAGGTAGAAGTGTTCTATAAATATTTCTGTTCTGTTCTTGGGAAAAAGCCAGATGATGTAGTCCTATCATATGATGACGAAATACTTTTCATTACAAATGTAAGTCAGGAGAATATTAGACAGCAGGTACTAAAGTTAGACATTTTAAAATCAGCAGCTCCCGATAACTGGTATCCAGGAATTTTAAAAGAGCAGGCCAAGGAGTACTCTGTCTCATTAGTGTTTATTAGTTCCAGAGGACTAGAAGAAAGGTAATGTTGGAACGGCTAATACGGGACTCAATTAATAAAGAATTCATTAATATAATTAATGCTAATCAACATAGGATTTATTTTCCATAAACCTATCAGACTAACGTGATTTTTTTTTTGGCCAGAAGATAAATTTGGTTGATAAAGGTAACAGTGTTGATGTAATATACTCAGACTTTTGTAAAATATTTGACTTGATACCACATGAACTTTTGATTAAGAAACTAGATCAATACAAAATCAACATGGTACACATTAAATGGATTAAATACTGGCCATGTGACAGGTGTCAAAATTTTGAGTGGGGAACTATGCTCAAGCAGGTTCTTGGTTTTATACTATTGAACATTTTTATCAATGACCTGGAACAAAACATAAAATCATCCTGATAAAGTTTGCAGATAATACAAAAATTGGGGGAATGGTAAATAATCATGAGGATGGGTAACTCCTAATAGTGTGATATGGATTGCTTGGGAAACTGCAAGCAAACAATATACATTTTAATATGGCCAAAAGTAATGTCTTATATCTAGGAACAAAGAATGTAGGCCATATTTACAGGAAGAAATGACTCTGAAAAGAATTTGGGGCCCATGGTGAATAATTAGCTAAACATGACCACCCAGGGTGAAGCTTTGGCAAAAGGGCTGATGTGATTTTTGTATGTATATTACCTTTGTATTTGGCACTAGTGTAACAACTACTGGAATACTGTGTCCAATTCTGGTGTCACAATTAAAGAAGGATGTTCTTAAATGGGAGAAGATTCAGAAAAGAGCCCCAAGAATCATTAACAGATAGGAAAACGTGTGTCATACTGATAGACTCAAGGAGCTCAATCTGTTGACATGGACAAAGAGAAAATTAAGGGATGATTTGATCACAGTCTGTAAGTAGCTATATAGGAGCACAAAAATTTGATAATGGTCTCTTCAGACTAGCAGACAAGGATATAACAAGATCCAATGGCTGGAAGTTGAAGCTAGACAAATGCAGATTAGAAATAAGGCATCCATTTTTAAAATTAGAACAATTTACTAAGGGTTGTGGTGAATTCTCCATCACTGAAATTTTTTTAATCAAGACTGCATTTTTTCTAAAAGTCATGCTATAGTTTGAACGGGAATTAATTCAGGGAAGTCCTATAGATTGTGTTATACAGGTCAAACTAGAAGATCACAATTGGCCCCTTCTGACTTTATAATACATTAATCTTTCCCTAATCAACCAGTAGCCAGATTTCTAGCCTTTCCTTTAGGCCTCCAGTTCACCACTATGCTCATTCTAGACAGTTGGTCCCTGGCAAGTTTTTCCTCTTGCCACTTGTCTGTTTCCTAGCTCCACCCCATTCCTTCAGTATCTGGCTTCCCTTACACCTCTGAATGACTATTTTAGCACCTAGCTACCTTCATGATGGGAATCAGCATAGAACCCCTTCACGTGGCAATCTGTTCAGCCCACTTTCCAAGGATGTACTCCTTGACCAAATGATCCTTTTTTTTCTGGCAAGCTGTTTCATTCACCTGTGTTAGTTTGTGCACCATTCTGGGACCGCAAAAAGCACAAGACCCTATACAGGTGCTCATTCAACATATGCCATGAGCTAGTTGGGAGTACTGCTATTTCTGCTGTGGACATCTGTCTTTATGATCAATAAAATAGTACATCCTCCACCAACCTTGTCTCTCTCTGCAGATGCTTGCTCAGGCCTTGCTTGACTGCATTGTGTCCTTCAGCCTTTTGGGTTAATGGATGTCTGGAGGTGGTATCACCCTGTAGTTAGGCAGTACTCCTGGCTGAAGGCTACTCCCAACTGTGTCTGAGGGGCTACACTGGGTCACTTTTATAGCATGAAGTCAACTGTGAATATGTCTGTTCAGTCCTCCAGTTCTCCCACCCACTTGTCTGAACATCATTGAATTTCTGTTAGTGAATCTTTCCCTCTTCCGGCTTGTGCTTCCTCCTGGTGCTTTAATGCCAAACCGTTGTAGGATCTGAATTTTACCCAGATGTTTGCTGTGTTCTGGGAGCCCTGGCAGTAGCAGAAGCCCTTTGTTTGAGTCCCAGAGACAATTGGTAGGATGTCGGGAAGGTCGAAATCCAGCTATTCTGCCATGAGTATGTCCAGGCTGCTATTAAATCCTTTCATCATGCTATGAGTGCCTTGAAATGTAACATCATGGAAGTCTATGTGGGGAACCCGGTGCAGATCCACCAGACTCTTACTAAGAAGGTGCCAGCTTCTGAGATGCTTGCTGGAGGAGAAGGAGCAGGGAGCCCTGGTTTGGGCCTGTTTCACACACCTGCATAATATCAATGCTCCCATATGGTTTTTTATTTTGGTTTGCAGAGAAAAACTGTGGACTGCCAACAGACTCATTGTCTCTGGCAGCCTGATAGTCATCTGATGGCTGCCTATGCAGAGTTCCAGAAAGCAACTGTTTCCTTTTACAGTGTGCTATACTTGCCTGAAGCTGCAATGTGCTGATGATGGAGAAGCCATACCAGGGTTAACCCTGTCTGACTGGTTGGAAACAGTAGTGTCTGGATGTCTCTCTATCGTTACAGGAACTCTCTGTTATGGTTCAGCAGTTCTGTACAGGCAAGGCCTCAGGTATTGACAGGCTGAATTTTTGAACATTTTTGGTGTCTTATTGGTTCAGATTTTCTTCCTGATGGAATGTGTCCAAGAGAAGAGGCTGCTTCTTGTGACATCCTGGCACCCCCATATTCACCACTGTCATATAATTATGATATGTTTTGTACAAAGTATGCCTTGTGAAGTATCATTCTAAAAGTCTTGATTTGCTAGACATTAATATCTTGTTGGATTGTATGTGCTATCGTATATAAAGTTATGAAGTGTGGCTATGTATATGCTACTGAAACATTTTGTGAGGTTAAGAACACCCACAAGCAGCCTTTCAGGTACAGCAATAAAAAGGCCAAACAATGTTAATGGCTTATTGAAGAAATACACACAAGCACAAGGATTACTCCAGGTACTGTGTACATTAGACACTTCTTCGAGATAGCACTGCACAATGGGAACTGTTTGACCCAGGTCACAGCAAAAGAGTTTTCCAGCAAGTTGGAAGAAGATATAAAAGGGGGAAGTGACATCAAGACTGGACTTCACTCCCCGCATTAGAGAACACCTAAAAACACCTGAGGAAAAAAAACTGAACTGGAGGAAGTGCTGGTTCCCGGCGAAAGGAATTTCTAGCCTGTGTATGGAAACTTGGTGGACTCCTTGTATCATCAGCCAGGGTGGGATATTGCTAATTCAGACCCTATTGATCTAGTATTTTAGGCTTAGTTTGCATTTTTATTTGCTAAGTAATCTGCTTTGATTTGTTTGCTCTCACTTATAATCACCTAAAATCTATCTTTCTGTAGATAATAAACTTTTTTTATATTTACCTAAAACACTGTGTGTTGTTTGAAGTACAAAGGGAAAAATCTCAGCTCAGTGCGCGTCCACTTTCCTTTGTAGAAGTGGTGGACTGCGTAATAAATTCATAGTGGTCAGGTTTTTGACCAGGGCAGGACGGCACAGCTCTGGGATTCTAGGCTGGGGAGCTGGGGGCATATTTTGGCTGCAGCCTCTCTATTGTGGGTTCATGAGTGGCCGGCCAGAGCATTCATGAACACAGATGGTTAGGGACAAAATATGTTTGATCAAGGTGTATCAAAGAGCCAGATAGTTTTACAGATGATTCTCAAAGGCTGTGATTAGGCTCTTGTAATCGGAATAATGAAAGAGAAATAGGTCTCCAGTTCAGTAAGTCACAGAGGGCCCTTTCTTGGGCTGCAGGGTGATTATTGCCCTGCAATAAATGAGGAGTGTGATGGGTCCCGTCCCCCCCAGGGTGCCACCTGGAACTGAGATACAGCTGAGCCCTCTGTCTCACCAATCTTGCACTGTGATGCTGTGACAAGCTGCAAAGCCCTCCATGATAAAAGGTTTAGAAAATCTCACCCCTTTGTTTTTAATTCATTATATACTGTATACTGTGTCAAATTTTGGGTACCACACTTTAGGAAAGATCTGGACAAATTGGAGAGAATCCAGAGGACGGCAACAAAATGATAAAAGGTTTAGAAAATCTCACCCCTTTGAGAAAAGGTTAAAAAAACTGGGCATATTTAGTCTTGAGAAAAGAAGATAATAGGCTTCAAATATGCTAAGGGCTGTTAGAACATGGATGATGATTATTTGTTCTCCATCTCCACTGAAGGTAAGACAAAAAGTAATGGGCTTAATCTACAGCAAGGGAGAAGTAGGTTAGTTATTAGGAAAAACTTTCTAACTGTAAGGGTAGTTAAGCTCTGGGATAGGCTAACAAGGAAGATTGTGGAATCCCCATAATTGGAGGTTAAGAACAGGTTAGACCTGTCAGGGATGGTTTAGATTTACTTGTTCCTGCCTCAGGACAAGGGGCTGGACTTGATGTCTTTTCGAGGCCTCTTCCAGCCCTACATTTCTGTGATTCTATATTTTTACTTTCACAAACTTTTAAATCTGGATGTGGGATTTATTTCAGTGGACCAGGAGAAAGCTTTTGACAGACTTGACCATGTCTATCTTTTTAAAATATTGGAAACATTTTGGATTGGGCCAGTTACTTCACATATATATTTTTTATTGTACCATAATGTTTTAGTGTTTTAAAGATTAAAGGAGGGTCTTAGCTACTGCTTACCAGTTCATAGACCTGCTCTTCAGGGGTGCCTTCTGTCTGGGATGTTATCTTCCCTGAGCCTGGAGCCATTCTTGCACCTCATAAGAAGCCCATTGACTGACCTACCTTTGCCCAAGGGGCCAGATGCTTTCCTGGTTTGTCTGTCAGCCTATATTAATTACATCTCAGTTTTTATCATATCTGAAGGTGATATGCAGGCACTTTGCACCTGTCTGCAATATACGAACAGGCATCCTCTGCTCGAATCAATTGGGCAAAGAACAATTTGATCTTACTGGGATCTTGGTAGTGTAGTGGTTCCCAATTGCTTCCCTCCCCATTGCAATAATGGGGGCACTTCTGGGATGAAAGTGTTGTTTTTTTATTTCTGATTTGAACAATATAGATGTGGGAGATGGCTGTGGAGGGTGCAAGGCCTCCTGCAGAAATGGTGCTGGCTCCTTACTGGACTTCCTTTTTGGGGATGGGCTTTGGTTGCCAACAACTTCATGACCTCAATGTTGTAGCACCTACTGCTGTATCTGGACCCTTTATCAGAACTTCTGGACTAGATTCAGGGGCACATCAACCATTTTTTGGAACTGTTACACCTGGTTTCACTCTGATTTGCTGTTCTTGCTGTTAGATAAGAGAGACAGGGTCATTGACCTGGTGAGTAGGGTGTCAGCTTTTTGCATTTGGTCTGTTCAGTGGCTTTCTTTCCCCCCTGTCATGCTGGGGAGATGGGCTTTGACTCTTATTTGTTCTGCTAGGACATGGTTACTTAGCCTGGATTTACCTACATTCTACAATGGCCTTTTCAACTCCTGGTGGCTCCTGCAAAGTGCTCAGCCAGACCAGGCATTTTACAGTTCATGGCTCTTGGACAATACACACTTTTTAAACCCTCTTTTCCCCTCCAAGTCTGTCTCCTCCAGGAGCCTTCTTTTTCTTTTACCCAGGCTGGGTTGACCAAGCTTATCCTGCCTGATTGTTCCTGGTTGGTTAAGTTGGAGTTGGCGGTAGCCATCACTATTCAGATTTCAGAGTAGCAGCCGTGTTAGTCTGTATCCGCAAAAAGAACAGGAGTACTTGTGGCACCTTTTGAGCATAAGCTTTCGTGGGCTGTAGACCACGAAAGCTTATGCTCAAATAAATTTGTTAGTCTCTAAGGTGCCACAAGTACTACTATTCAGATTGGAATCTGATCTGTGTGGTTTTTGGGTAAGAGCCTCTCTGATTTACAGTCTCAACAAGCTGCTCAGTGTCTGCAGAGGGTTTTTGACTGACTGTTCTTGCAGAGGGCACTCCTGCATTCCCTTCACAAGCTATCTTCCCTTCTGTGACCCAAGATTTGGTTACAGCTGGGCAGGTCTTGTCGTCAAAGTGCCTGACAGATGCTTCTTTTCCACTTATGAATAGGGCCCTTCCAAATTCACAGCCATGAAAAATGCCTCACGCAACATGAAATCTGATCTTCCCTGTGAAATCTGGTGCCCAGCTGAGGGGTCCTACCCTGTGCAAGACTCCAGCTGCTAGTCCCAGCAGGGGATGTGGAGGGACAAGATTTCCTCTTCCCGTACAGGGGCAGCTCCCAGGGTGGGTCAGACCCACCTCCGGGAACCTTCCCTCACTGCAGGAAGCTGCACAGCTCAAGCTGTCACTTCCCCACATGGAGAGGCTACAGTTCAACCTGTCACAAACAGCCATACACACACAAACCCTGCACAGAGAGGCTGTGGCTCGAGCTGACACATACACACACACACACCCCTGCGTGGAAAGGCTGCGGCTCCAGCTATCAGTCCTCCATGCTGTTGGGAAAACTAGACATATGGTAACCCCCTTTTCCTCCCTCCCCCCATATCCTGTGATCTGCACTTCTGCTGGCTGTGGCACAGGCTTTAGAGAGGCAGCTGGCCAGCACGGAAGGCAGCACCTCTGGGAGAAGCAGGGCAGAAGTAAGGCTGGCAACCCCATGACCCCCTTACAATAGCCTTGCGACCCCCTCCCTCCCCCATGGTTACAATACTACTGTAAAATTTCAGATGTAAACATCTAAAATGGTGAAATTGACTAATTTAAAACCCCCCGGCTGTGAAATTGACAAAATGGACCTTGACTTTGGTAGGGCCCTACTTAAGAACAAGAAGCAGCTCTATGGTTTCTGTGTCAAGATGCGGCATTATGCTGCCCAATCTGATTTCCCCCACACTTCCTGCATATATTAGTCCCTGAGTGACTCCATGTCCCTAAGCACTTGGGTGACTTGAGCAGTGGTGAATCTTGCTTCTTAGCAATTGCTTTGCGAGCCACATCACCTGAGGGGGAGTGTAGGCCGCACCCCTTCTGTTTGGCCTCTGCTATGGCCTTTCATTTTCCCCTTCATTGCCCCGGTTTGATTTTTTACAGCAGCTTTTCAACGGTTTTAGTCCGGGTTTTTGCAGGTCCCTGTTAATTCTGGGAGTGAGATACAGCGCTCGCATGTGGCCTGTTTCCTGCCTGGGCAATTTTTTTACTGGGTCAGGCCAAACTGGCCTTTTTGACGGCAGGGGCAGCCGGGTGTGATGCGTTGGTGCTGTTCTGTGCACTGCCTCCCCCCGGCCTACACCTTTTGTAACCTGTAGTCTGGCCGCCTTGTGGTTGATCGGTGCGTTCGCGGTGTATTGGGTGAACCTGGCGGGGGTGACGCCTGGGCTGTGTTTCTCTTTAGTTACAGCTTGCTACGTTTACACTGCAATACATGATATCAAATAACACTTTGTATATGTTTTATACGCTTCCTTCTGGTGTTTACACGTCATGTTTCCCTCAGGCCCACAGAGGCATGAAGGCGCAGACACCCTCCCCAGCTTGCTTGTTCTGCAGTCTCCGCCCCGTGCAGGACCCCGTGTGTGCGGGCCCGGGCTGCCGGCGGCGTGGGCAGGTCTCCAGGGGCAGCCGCGGGGCTCCCCCTTGTGCGTGCGGGGCGCTACCGGGTCCCCCCGGGGGGCGCGGAGCCCGCCGGACCGGCGGCTGATGGCAGCTGCGCAGGATGACACGGGCCCATCACGTGGGTGAGCCCTCCCCGCCCCTCGCCGTACGGGACCCACGGGCCGCTACCGCTGCCGCCCAGGGGACTCCGCCAGCGGCCGCGCCGTGCGCCACAGCTCGGAGAGTCTGGCAGCCGTACGGAGCTTCAGCGACCCGTCCCCAGCACCCCGACGCCCATCCGCGCTGGGCTTCCGCTGCGGGAGGCGGCCCGGCCCGCAGCCCGGTGAGTGCCAGGAGCCAGCCGGCCTGATCCTGCCCAGGGCGCCGTGCCCGCAGGCAGCCCCAGTCCCTGGAACCCGGCTGCGCCCTCCAGAGTCCAGCGAGCGCCGGGGGCACGCGCGCGCGTGGGGGGGGTGGGGGGCAGCGAGCCGGGGCTGGTGCGGGGGAGAGAGGGGTGGGCAGCAAGCCGAGGTTGGTGGTTAGCGAGCTGAGTGGGGGATGGTTGGGGTTGGTGGTTAGCGAGCTGAGTTTGGGGGCTGGTGGTTAGTGAGCTGGGGCGGGGGTAGTTGGCGAGCCGGGGCTGTGCGGGGATGGTTGTGGTGCTGGGGGATTATCGCACTGGGGTGGGTGAGGGGTTAGTGGCCAGGACGGGAGGTAAAGTTAGGCTGTTGGGTGGGTTTTTGGGCCAGGGAGACTGGCTTGTTAGGGAGGGGAGGGTGTCGGTTTTCCAGGACAGGGTGGGGACATGCCAGAGTGTGTGTGTGTGTGGGGGGAAGGAATGGAGTTGTTGTCTGGATTACAGTGTTGTGATGTGGCAGTGTCTGGGAGGCTGGAGGTTTAGTGTGCCAGATCAGAAGGTAGCTGATGAGGGAGTTGTGATCTAAGGTAGGATATGCTGGTGCTGGCAGAGGTTAGTGAGCTAGGGAAGAGCTAGTTTGCCATTGGATTTGGGGCATAGTGCCAGAGTGGAGAGGCAGCTGCTGAGGGAAAGGGTTAGTGTGCCAGGTTGGATGGGGGCACCCAGGTGATGGATGACGGGGCTTAGAGTGCCAAGGTGAGGGTTGCTGCTGGAGTTGGGGTGTGTGTGTGTGTGTGTTTAGAGAGAGAGAGAGAGTAATGAATGTGACCCTGTTGGTTTTAAATGCTGTAATGTCTGGAACCTCACATTGCAACAAGGGGGCATATAAAAGGACCATCTTGTCACTAACCTTTCTACTGTCAAAAGGTAGTTTTAGGATTTTATGGACATTATATTCAGTGATGGAAGTGGCCCAGTGATGTGTTTTGAGTTACAACCTGGGGCAGACAAGCAGCTGCAGTCACAAGTTCTGAATTCTTGAGGGAGGGAAGGAGGAAGGGTGTGAGTGAGTGATGGAGAATGGCATCTCTTAAGGCCAAAACTGTTGGTTACATCTCTGCTTTCACCGGGGAGCAGTGAAATGGGCATAGTCAACATAGACGTTTGTGGAATGAAATTCCAGGCTGAGTTGGGAATTCAGCAGAAGATACGAAATTCTCTTTTGTGAATGCTTACAGGCTTTCTGCTCCCAACAACCCCAGAGTTATGAGAAATGAAGGAGGCAGCAGTAATGAATGGATTCCTCCTTGCACGTAGCTGCTTAGGTAGATTGATTTTGTTTCTTGGTGGTTATTGGAGGCACAGTTCCAGGGAGGCTGCCCATTTGTGTAAGGGAGGCCTGGACTGAAGAGTCCTGGAGTTGCTTCCTCTGACTCAGCAGGCCTAGCTCAAAGACTCATGGATTGTAGCCCAACCAGCCAAGAACTCCCCAGAAAAGGTGATCTGTTTATAATAGCCCTTCTAAGGGCTATACTGGAGTCAAATTTTAAAGACCTCATCTGAATTCCCGTCTTTTATACACAAAAAAGGGCTAATTTTTGTTTTCTTATGTGACTGGGAAGCCCTGGTGTTGCTTCCACTGAGCCAGCAGTCACTGAGCCAGCAGTCCTAGCTCAAGACTGTGTGTGTGTGTGTGTTACAGGGCTGGGGATGGTTAATGTGCTTTTGTGGTAGTGTCCTGGGGTGGGTGAGGGCTTAGTGAGCCAGGGCAGGAGGTGAGGTTAGTGCTAGGAGTGCGTTTTGGGGCCATAGATATGGATTAGTATGCCTTGAAACTTCAGGTTTCCAGTTTCTGTTGTTAGGAGAAGTGTATGTAGACACAGACTCCCCAACCCCCAAAAAGTTTTAACATTGACTTAAATATACCTTATTGCATTTTAAAATTATAAATGGAAGTATGGCCCTAAAATTACAGGGCTTTCTGGTGTGCACAGTTTATAAATAAGGAGAACAACTGTATAACCATTGTAAAGGATGACAGGTGAATACTTTCTTTTTTGTGGAAAGGGATAGTCTCAGCTCAAATTTGTTTTCCGATGTGAGTTTTGTAAAACAATACTTCTCTATTGCTCTTAGAGCTTTTGTCATGTCTTCCTGGAATCTAGATTGAAAAATAGATTTTTTCAAACAAATAAGCACTGCCTTGTAGGGTTCATAATCCCAACATTGAACTAAGCCTGGATCCTGCATTGACCGTAGTAGACTTTGGGAGCTCTCCGCACCTTGCAGGATCAGACCCAATTGTATTAGAAGCTGAAAGTGAAACTGACCTGTCTATATGTCTGGACGGAAAGATATTCAAAAAGTGTACAAAAATCTTGTAATTCTAAGGTGGTATTGTAACAAATAAAGACAATTAAAAATAGTATGAAACTGACATTATGCTCCTTCAAGATTTTGGGTGTTGCTTATAAAACTAGTGATCTAAGAGAAGAAATACCACACAGAACTAGCCTTTCAAATTTATCACTGGACCTGTATACACCTCCCAATTAGCCCATAAAACTTTGCTTGCTGAATGAAGGGCCAAGTTTTGCTTATTTTTGTAGGTAGTGTCTTTATGACTTACTTATATTATAGTAGTTTCAAGAGGAACCAACCAAGATGGAAGTCTACAGTTTGCTAGGTGTTGTCATCATCATCATCATGATGTTCCTATTACATCTCTGGCATTTAGGGCAGTGATGAAGCTCCTTCACTCGTCTGTTTCTGACAAGTCTTTCAATGGTTCCCCAGCTGTGCCCCAGGTTTTTAGCTCGGCTTCCACAGCTCTTCGCCATGTTGTTTTCAGGTGGCCTCATTTTAGCTTGCCTTCAGGTGTCCATTTTATTGCAACTCTGGTGATAGAATCAGTTTCCATCTGGAGCACATGACCGATCCATCTCCAATGCCTCCTGGCAATGATGGTGCTCAGATCCTCTTGGCTGCACTGTGTCAATAGATCTTGGTTTGAGATTGTTCTGGGCCAAAAGATACGGAGGATTTTTCTGAGGCAGGTTGTATGGAATGAAGACAGTTTGGACGTGTCGTACTTTCTCATTCCCCAGCATTCTGCACTATAAAGTAGTGTTGAAAGTAAGGTGGATTTGATTTAAATCACTAGTCAGGAAGACTCGATTTAATATGGATTTCTACATAAAAGTGAATTCATGTTGGTTGTTATAACCTTCCATACATATTCTTCACAACTCAGAGATGGATGTAGGTTTCATTTTTAGAAGATACACACTATGCATTTTTAAAGTGATTTATTTTGAAAACTTTTCAGATTAGTTTTATAACTATATCAGAAAATGAATGATTCATTTACCAAAGGTAATTGAAGCAGATATTTATGAAGTCATTGGGAGGTGAACTGTCTCCAATACAACAGGTTAATCATTAATATTTGGAGGATTTTCTTGCCATGCTGTATTAGGAGGAGAACATCACCATTTAAATTGTTTTATTTAACTAAAATAACAATGTTGTGTATTCTGGATTTTTTTTCTTCAACAGCAAAACATATTATATTTTAACAAAACAAGCATATGAATTTTTGAATTTAATTAAACATTCAAATTTTTTAAAATCAGGTTTGTTTTTCTTAAAATTGTTTTTAACTAAAATAGTTAAATTAAATATTTTTTTTTTAAGAAACAAAAATTAAATCGACTATGTCAGCCAGGTCAACATGAGAAACTTAAAATATTGGCTTCTGCAGTTAACTTAGTTGTCTTCACCTTCATTTTGCTGTATGTTCATAATCTGGAAAAGAAAAACAAGCTTTCCTGCCTTTTCAGGTTCCAAACGATTTCTCAATTTGGAATGAATTAGTCCAAAGGAAGAAAATATTCTTTCTACAGCGGCAGAAGAAGGTACTGCTGCTAAAAGTGAGATTATCTCTTCAGCAGTCTCTGAATCCAAGTGCTTAAGTGATTTCCACCAGTTCACTGGTGTGACTTTCTTTAAAACATCATCAGCAAACATATATTTCTTGAATGGTTAACCCTTAGCTCTGAAGTTTATTATAGGTTTCAGAGTAGCAGCCGTGTTAGTCTGTATCCGCAAAAAGAAGAACAGGAGTACCTGTGGCACCTTAGAGACTAACAAATTTATTAGAGCATAAGCTTTCGTGGACTGCATCCGAAGAAGTGGGCTGTAGTCCACGAAAGCTTATGCTCTAATAAGTTTATTATAGTTGGCATTATGGAGGGGTGATTGCTGGATGTCCATGTCATAGCCAACTCCTCTTCTTCAGCAGTTAAAGTTTGACCCAGATACCGAGTATTGAGAATATTTGCAAGAAAATGAGCTGGAGATAGTGCTTGTCCCATTTGTTTTTTTAATGCTTGTAATTTAATTCTATCATTGCGTATTTCTCTTTTTAAGTTCTCACTTAGTTTCCTTCCAAATTTCAACAGCGTCAGCAATAAAACAGCTATTTCCCTGCATTTTGTTCAAGGCTATAGAAATAGGCTTCAAGGTACTCGGCATGTGTTCAACATTTCTCTTAAGCCCAATGTTGAGAACTTTGGCTGTAACAGTGCCATCTATTTTTTCACAATTTTGTTCACAAACTATCATCAGATTAGACCAGTTCTTGATATAGTGCTTAAAACAGTCCACTACTGAGTTTGATCGCACATCTTGTGGGAGAGTTAGCTTGGTTCCTCCCACTTTTTTCAGAGCAGCTGCTGCAAAGTGATTGTTATGGAAGTATTTTGTAATTTCAACAACATTAGCCTTTATTTCTGGAACACTGAAGTCTTTGGCTAGGAGGTGCATCAAATGAGCACGCAACCGTATGTTATTAGCTTGGACTCTCTTCTAAATAATTTCTTCTCATCTTGGGTACCTTTGCAGCATTGTTTGTGACCAAGCTGCATACTAGACATTTGAATTTTTTTTCACAGTTATAGCTTTTACTGCTCCTTCTTGTAAGTATTCTGCTGTGTGTGCATTTCCTGATGTAAAAATTGTTTCTGTAAGGAAGACTTCCGCTTCTTCTGTTGTCACATAAGCACATACAACAGGATCACTGTGGACATTGCTCCACCCATCAAGACCCAACAATTTCACCCTCTAGACCTTTTGAACACTGTTCAATTTCTCTTTCATACACTTTATCCAGCAATTTGCCTTCAACATCTGCTCTGTTGTGTGGACTTTATTCTGGTCTTAATGACTGAACCATGTTAATGAAGTGTGGGTTCTCAATCATATGGAGAGTTCTTTGCATAAACAAACCAGGCAATTTTTTCATTAATTACCTCTTTTTGTAATCTGCTGGTTCTTATCACAAACTTATCTATGGTTGTTTCTGGATGATGGAGATTTTTTTTTTCTTTTTGCCACAGATACTGTGGCTATGTTACATACACAGTGTGTCTGAAACACTGTCATTGGCAGATAACTCTGAAACTATAGAAAATGATGGTGATCTTGAAGGTGGCTAGTCTTCAGCATCCTGTATGTTGAGGGCGGAGTTTCCTAAACAAAATAAGTCAATGCAGTTATTTAATTATTATTACCAAACTCCTCATTTAGTATTACTTATTGCATTCACTGACACTCAGTACTACTTTAAAGGTGAAATTGTAAAAAAAAGATATGCCTATTTCAGCTATTTATTTTTTATCACAACTGTATCTAAAATGATGTTACCATAGAGTAACAACTATATTTTTTGCTCAAACATGAGAATTCAAGAATAGTCCAGAAGGAAGACAGACAGTCCTTAAGAAAGAAGTATGAAATAAAAAAAGTTCACCAACCTGAAGATCCTGCATGTTCAGACATGTTCCTTTCATCCTCTTCAACGCATCTTCCTCCTGCAAAGGAACACTTCTCATGATGGTGTTTCATTCAGGCAACCAGGCCTTGCATTTCTTTGTTGCACTGTTTGCATTTTGCATGCATGCCTGTCTTACACATAGGTAGAGGAACTTCATTAAAATATTCCCAAACTGGGTTTCTTTTACTGCCTGCTGCCATTATAGGTTTTTCCTTCTAGTGAGAGAATGGTATGGTAGATCTCAGATCAATGAAGGTTACACTCAGAAAGACCTCAAGAATTCTGGAATATGTTGCTCAGTTTCACTTTTGTTTCTACTGGCTGCCCCTCCCTTCTCACATTTATCTCCAGACTTCTTCTCCTTGTCCAGATCTATTCCGTCCCCAACAATCTTCTATTCATTGAACTTTTTGAAACTTCGCACTTTTAGAGAGAGGTAAGGGATTGACTCTGTGTACACAAATTTGCGGAGGGACAATAGGATTGAGGTCTGTTATTTCTCACCTCTATATATTATTTATTTAAAATATTTTTGCTGTTAACAAGAATGTTATCTCTGGAGACAAATCCACAGTTTGAGAACTGCAAAACTAAGTATCTCTGATGGTATCTTCTAGACTGAGCACTGAGTCCCATTGGGTAGATAGAAAGATTAACCTAAATAATCTATACAGAAGTCCCTGGAACCCCATAAGATTGGGTCCCCAATCCATGAACTATTGGAACTCATTTACAAAATTGTTCTTAAACATTACATGACTGTATTGTTTTATACCATAGAATTAGCATTTATAATCCCTATTCCATGATGAGATATCTTTGAGCTATAATGAATCTTAATTAAAACTATAGATAGGTGTTTTCCTCAAAAAGCATTTTATCAAAAACATCCAATTTAAATAAAAAAAAATCTTTTTTTTTTTTTTTTTTTTAAATCATTGATTTTTATCCACCCTGGTTGAAAGTTTGCAGCTCTGATAGATCTTGAGTTTGGTTTTGGTGTTGTATTTTGATGATTTCCAGATTGTATGTAAGCTCCTGAAGGTGTTCCTGGCTTTGATTTTTGTTGCGGATGTCCTGGCTCGTTCCGATGTCATGGCTGATGGTGCTGCCCAAGTATGTGAATGTTTCTACATTGGTGAGAATATATTCCTCTATCCATGATGGTGAGGCAATATTAAAGGTCATGATATCTGTCTTATTGCGGTTGATTTTCAGTCCAATTTGCTGGCTGAATGTAGGTGTTGTAATAGTCCTTGCCTCAAGGAGTTTACAATCTAAATGAACAAGACAAGTAAAGAATGGGAGAATAGAGGTGGTACTGTCACTGTTTTGTTTGATGGAGAACTGCCATTCTGATGAGTTGCATAGGAATTGTCACTTGCACGGAATCACTTGCCAGATCTGGAAATTTGACCTACATATTCTGAGTCCCAGTGCACTGCCTTAACCTCAAGACCGTCCTTTCTCTCAGATTGACTGGCATCAATATATCAGCCTGCATCAACAGAGTTCGTAGAGATTGCATCAAATCTGTTGAGGCTTTTGAATCCTGAGTAGGTGAAAATGATGATTGTTAGTTTTCTTTTTAATAATTGGAAAATTACAAAAAAAGGAACTGATCCTTCACAATTCAAGTCAGTGAGAATTTTACCATTGATCCCCGTAGAATTGGATCCTGTGTTTAGAATTGCCAACTTTCCAGTTTCTCAAAACTGGACTCTACAAAACTGACCCTGCCCCCAATCAAAGGCTCACCTCACTATAAAGAGAAGAGGGAGTTTGAAGGGGACTGTGTCTCTCCTGCTCCGAGTTTGAAGGGAGTGATGGGGGCAGGAAGCGGGGGTAGGGAGAGGAGCTTCCTGCAGCCGGAGAGGTTCCCAGAGGTGAGTCTGACCTGTCCCTGAGAGCAGCCCGTGCAGGGGAAGAGGAGGTGTCCCTCCCCAGGCCAGCTGGGACTAGGACACGGGGCGCTTCCAGCTCTGCCCCTCCCCAGCTCTGGGCCCAGTACTCTTGGGTTAAAGGGCCTTGGGCTGAGGCAACAACGGAATGGTGATAACGGGACTTTTGGTGTCCAGTCAATACTTCTGCCCGGAGACTGTGTAGGCCCCCTTAAAACTGGACACCTGGCAGCCCTATCTGTGTTAGATTGACCTTGATTTTTGTCTTCTGGATTGAAATTATGTATGCTTTTCATGAATATTATACCTCTATGGATTTAGTAATTGGAAATTGGAGAGAACATACAAAAATCTTATTTGTTTGAAAGTGGAAGATAAAGACTTAATTTTTGTATTCAAAGGACTAAATCTAAAATGACTCCATTGAGATCTGAAGGGTTACTGTAGGTTTGTGTGTGTAACAGAATGAAACTTGGCCCAGAACTTTTTCAAACTGGATTTATAATGTATATAACAAATTATAGTTTCAAGCTGCTTGTATCGTGTGCTTTGTTGTTTTTCCCCTTAGTGCCCGAGAAGCAGTGTAGAACTGTATATGTTTTCATTAGTTTTTATTTTTAATCAATACCTATTGCATATAAGGAAATGGTATATATAAATTAAATTAAAAAAATTATTGTAGAAGTTAAATATTTAAGTTAGAAGTTTAACTGTAAATTAAAAATGTAGCATGACTGAGATTAACACTTTATTTTCAAACTTTATAATTACCCTCTTCATTATTTGCACATACACAGACACACACGTATACTGAGATTTTCTTTGTGAATATGTTGAAAACAAACATGCAACTGTTAGTGATCAGCCTTCACTTAACAATTATTACTGATATGAAGTATGACAACTATTTTGCATTCTAAATATGACTTAATTGGGACTTTTGACCAACATATGTTGGGCTAACATATATATCACATTATCAATATGTGGTATCTTTACTATAAATACTAATATGCATTGAGTAAAACAGTATTAATGTAATATTAGGAGTTACATAGCCTAAATTGGCCTACGACTTTTTCTAAACATGTTCACTTCTGCTAAGTATGCCATAACACATTGCCTTAGCTGAAGTAAGTTTTGGCTTAGGTAGATAGGAAAACTGTTAGGATCACAACATGTAAGTGTTTACTATAGCAACTGGTAGGGAGTTAAATGCTCACAAGCTACTACACCTCTACCCCGATATAACGCGACCCAATATAACACGAATTCGGATATAACGTGGTAAAGCAGTGCTCTGGGGGAGCGGGGCTGCGCACCCCCTGCGGATCAAAGCAAGTTCGATATAACGCAGTTTCACCTATAACGTGGTAAGATTTTTTGGCTCCCGAGGACAGCATTATATTGGGATAGAGGTGTACTGGTATGTCCCAAAGGACAAGATATGACTGTTCTATGCTGGTACAAACCAAAAAGGTGCCTTTATTTTCTCTGGTACCTGGAGTGTATGTGTGTTCGGAACAAAGAGATTAAGGGTGCACCATGGTACCAAAATAACAAGTTAGAAAGTTGATTGATTAAATGTAGCTTCAGATGTTGTACATAGTTCCCCTTTGCTTGTAGACAGGTAGGATATAAAAAGATGGCTTTAGCAGTGTAACTTTGGGAGCACACCTTTCCTGTAAGGTGAAGGTGAAAATGCTGCACAAGGTATGGTATTGAACCTTTTCCCTGTGCTATATTATTATTGATTTTAGCAATAAGCCTCACTGATACTGGTTATTTGGTCTCTTAAATGCATTTCAGAATGAACCAATGTGTGGTCAAGCAACTGGCTGTATGATTTAACAGGGACTGCCTACGGAGTCTGGCCCTGAGGAGTCTTGGAGACATCTGTGTGGTAGCAGTTGGTGAATAAAGACTTTTTTTTATGGGAATCACTGTATATCTTGTAAAATACCTATTAAAACAATCCAGGGACTTTTCCCTTCCGATTATACTTATTAGGGTAAATCAGTCTGGGTTGTAAAATCTTTTTAAACGGGCTTATCAAATGCTTGTTATGGTGACTATTGATTCTCTTCTAATAACTCTTAGCATGATACTTGTTTGGTCGAAAAGGATTGTTTGGCTCCGTACGAGCCATATTATGTAGTCATGTTTTTGAGCCTCACAATGGAGTTGGCCTAAACTTTGTGGCTATCACAACTAATGCTCATCTGAATACAAAACATTAGCATACACAAGCATTATCCTTTGTCAGAGAACTCTTTGCGCAAAGACCAGTACACGTTAAGATGAGACTATCCATTTTGGTTAAATCTGTTTATTTCTTCCTGTCCTCTGCCTGTTTCTTTTCATTTGTCTCCTGAAATACCCAAGAGCTATTGCTAGAGGGATTTTAGACTACTTAAAGAAAGAGGTAATGACTGCAGTGATTCCATTTCTGGTGAGATCAGACCAAGAGCTGGAAATCCTGGCAAGACCTTGTTCTTGTTGCAGTCATCAACCTCTTTGGGTCTTTATTACTACTAAAGAGGCATTATTAACAGAAGGTGGGAATCATAAATGTTTCATCCCTAGCTTACCTGAGTTGGAAGTAGGTGAGGGAGAAAGCATGGGGCGGGGGTCGCTAGCTGGAGGATTTTCTGCTACTTGAAGTCTCTAAACCACAGGATTTGGGGACTTCAACAGCAGAGTCAAGGGAAAGGGGTTGGGACGGCTTTTGTGGCCTGCATCATGCGGGAGGTCAGACTAGATGATCATAGTGGTCCCTTCTGACCTTAAAGTCTATGAGTCTATAATTACCTGAAACATTGGCAGCTAGAAAAGCTGATGTATATCTGTACTTCTTTGGATGGAGCATTTCTAGAACTTTCTGTTCCTGAGGCTTCTTAGGGCTTCTCTTTTAGCTCAAGTTATAACTTGAGTTTTGCCCCTTCTCTGCACCCAGAAATCTCTAGCTTGAGTTGAGTGGTGCTTTGAGTTGAGTGGCTAGCTAGCCAGTGGGGATGGGTTGGAGCTTGAGTGCTGCTGACCTGGAGCTAGTAATACAGTGAGGATGCAGCCACTCAATGTATAAGTCATAACTGCTAATCCTGTCACGCTGCTGCTAATCAAACCCATGTAGACGTTTCTCAGGAGGTGCCTTCTCAGCACTGTTAGTTATAACTCTGTCCATACACAAAAATCTCTAGCTCAAGTTAAGTGATGCTTTAATCTTGAGCTAGTTGGCCCACTGGTAGGGCCTTACTAAATTTGCAGTCCATTTAGATCAATTTCACGGCCGGAAGGTTTTTAAATGGGTCAATTTCACGTTTTCAGATGTGTGTGTCTGAAATTTCGTAGTGTTGTAACCCCAGCGGCCGGGCAGAGAAAGAAATAGTCCTGTCCCTCTCCAGGTAGAGGTGCCCCCAGCCCTGCCCCTTTCCCGTCCCTCCAATAGCTAGATTTCATGGGGGAGGTCTGATTTAACGGTCCGTGACGTGTTTTTCACTGCCTTGAATTTTGGTAAGACCCTACCCACTGTGGGTGTAGTGGGTGGATTGAAGCTGAAGTAATGCAACAGTTTGATTTATAACAACTCATCACCTGTTAATCCAATCACTGTATTGCTAATCAAATCACTTTGTGTAACTCCAGTGTGATTGATCATTCTAACTCAAGCTAACTTGGAGTGAAGACAAGCCTTGAATGAGTTTTTGCAGGATTGGGGCCTACACCCTGGCCTACACAACATATTGATCCAGTTTAACTAAAAGTGTATTTAAAAAGAGTTAATCAAAGTGCTGCAAATTCCTATATAGACGCCTTTCTCCTTTCTGCAAAATTCTGTTTGTTTTCCTAATTTTCCCCCTTCTTTCCCTCACCTATTTGTTTTGATCATGTGTCGCATCCTGTCTGACATCTAGACTGTAAGCTCTGTGGGCAGGGACTATCTTCTTTATTATCCATCTGTATAGTGGTAGCACAACAGGGCCCTGACTGGAATTTCTAGATGCTGCCATAATACTACCAAGACATTTCAAGCTCATTTTAAATAACTATATTAATAGATGCATAGATTCCAAGGCCAGAAGGGACCATTGTGATAATCTAATCTGACCTCTTTTATGTAGCACAGGACACAAAACTTGCCCAAAATAATTCCTAGACAGATCTTTTAGAAAAACATCCAATCTTTTTTTAAAAATAGTCAGTGATGGAGAATCCACCATGACCCTTGGAAATTGTTTCACTGGTTAGTTATTCACATTGTTAAAAAAGTATGCCTTTTAGTTTGAATTTGTTTAGCTTCAGGTTCTAGCCATTGGATATATCTTTCTCTGTTAGGCCTGGTCTAGACTCCACAGTTAGGCAGCTTACATCGATCTAACTCTGTAAGTGTCTACACTAAACTGTAACTCCCACCAGAGTAACTTGCCCACTACATCTATTTAATAACTCCACTTCTGCAAGAGACGTAGCGCTTAAGTCGATTTAGTTAGGTCGATGCAGTGTCAGTATAGACTCTGTGTTGCTTACATCAAATGTTGCTGCCTTTCAGCTCCCACAGTGCCTCACACTGTCGATTAAATCAGTGCAAGTGCTCTCGTTTGGATGCATGGCACCAACACAAGGAGCATAGTGTGGACATGTTAAACTGATTCAATTACTCCCTGGCCCCCATCCTCCTTTTCTTTCCTTCCACGTTTGCCATACACTTGGCGCCAGGGGAGGGGATCAATATGGAGGACAGCATGAGGCACAGTTTCCCTACCCAGCTGCTCATAGGGTCTGATTGCATGGGGCACCCAGCTATGGAGTTGTCCAAACTATTCCTGAACTGCAGCACAGGGTACCATGGATGGGGCGTGGTACAGGTGCAGCGAGAGCCTGTACTCTTATGGCTATTAATGATAGCGGCGGCTCAGACAGTTCCTTCTGCTAAGCTCTGTCCTCCTCCCTTCGCCTCCATTCCTGGTCCAGGAACTGCAAAGCAAATGCCTGCTCCCTCACAGCAGCCTTGTCCTCAAGCTGTGCAGCTAGCCTGAGCCTTGCCTCTTGCCATGCCTTTCCACTAGCCCGAAATCCCTCTGTCTTTGGCAGGGCCGGCTCCAGGCACCAGCCCAGCAAGCAGGTGCTTGGGCCAGCCAACGGAGAGGGGCGGCAAGTCTGGCTCTTCGGTAGCAATTCGGCAGCGGGTCCCTCACTCCCTTCAGATCACGATCGGGGCTTTTTTTTTTTTTTTTCCTTTTTGCTGCTTGGGGCGGCAAAAACCCTGGAGCCAGCCCTGGTCTTTGGTGCTGGATCTGCTTCTTGGCCCTGTCCAGAACTTTAGCCATCATTTCATCACACAAACGCTCTTTCTTGGAATGGTTTGTGAAGGTCCATTGGCCCAGGCTTCTGCTGCAGTGTGGGTGAGTTGTAGAGGTACTGCCGTCTGTAGAGTTGAGGGGCCTGTAATAGGTCAAGATATAGCTCACGTAGCTCAGTGCAGGAGCACAGAAAAAATCCGTGTGGAATTTGAAGGATATGAAATATTACTTTTCCAGACTGAACTTCAGTATTTCGTGAGAGGGACCCAACCGGGTTAACTGCAGCAAAAGAAGTGCAGAGACAAGGGTAAATTTTTAAAAAAACTTAGCTGCTTTTTTTGTTTTGTTTTTTTTTTTCCTAAAAATTTCAGAACAACTTGGGGGCAGTCGGTGGCTGTGCTACAGAAGTTGCTCCATCATTTCATATGAGGTTTCATTTCCACATTTTGGAGGACGTAACGTTCTGCCTGACTGGCAAAGGGAGATGTTATTCCAAGCTGCCGCTGGGAAACCAGCAATGTATGCAGCTGAAAGTAGTCAAACATTTAGTGACTGAACAGTACATTTACAAGTGGAGTGGGCGGGGCAGCTTTTGAGGTGAGCCTGGAAAATGCAGCCTTACCTGAAACATGACTATCTATCAGGAGTTCCTGCTAGACGAAAAGTTTGATAGTGGATACATGTTCCTATATTAATAAACATGAAAATGGAGCTAGAAACTGACCAGGCTCTGAGACAGCTTCTGTCCCTTCTGTTTCTATTTCTGGTTACGTGATGGGCTGTTCCTCAGAGGGGCATGGAAAAGTTCCTCTGAGTAAGGCCCCAGGTTATGCTTCAGCTGCTCCTGTGGCAAAGCCTGCTATGGGACCAGTGTCAGCAGCAGAGTCCCTTCACTGGCCTCATTAGGTGCTGCTCCCATCTGTCCCCATGCTGGATTCTGGGGTCAGCAGGTCCTCATTCAGGCTGACCAAGACATCATGGACCACTATTGGCTCTGCGCTCAGCGCAGTACCCAGCACCTAGTCAAACTCCTTATAAAATGGGCATGATGTCGTTGAGTTGACCAAGGTGTGGTTGTGGTCCCTCGTTTTCCAGTACTTGGTCTTGAGCAGCTTAATTTGTTCCCTATAGTGGTCACTGGTCTGGTAAAAAGTTACCAGCTTCTTCATTCTTTGCTGGTATGCATGGTCATTCCTGGTACTCTTACTAAAATCCACTGTTGTACTGATCTCGCACCAGAGATTAATCAAAATCTGGGTGTGCTCCTGTGACCATGAAGCGGCATGCTTTGCAAAGGACTTCTTCTGCTTGGTTTCCGTTACAAATGCAGAAGATTCTCTGAAGGTGTGTTTGCAGCTCTGGGGTCAGAAAACAATGGAAAGGTTAACTCGGATTTAACGAGCTGCTGCATTTAGTGCAGCCTGCACTACAACAAGGACACCATACTGCTGGATGTTTTCAGATGAGGCAGTATTCAAAACCTAGGACCTGGTGATCAGTGGCCAGGTAACTGGGGTTTCTACCCTAATTTCTGCAAAAAGTCTAATTTGAGTAATTAAGTTTGCCTGCCTAAAGATTCTCCTCATAGCTTATTTGCTTTCTGTCCTAAATTGTTGTACAGCATGGTTGTGAACTGTAGTTCTGTTTTATAAAGTACTTCAGGAACATTCTGAATGAGAAGTACTATCCAGCTACATCATCCATATGTTTTGTTCTCCCCATCACAAAAGCGCACTAGTTTGTCATAGGGTTGCTTACATGTACTTGGACTTTCATGCCTTTTTAAGAAAATAAGAGTGTATTGAAAAAATAGCTGAAAGAATCAGTGTTGAAGGGGGAAAAAAAGAATTACAGGGACTTTAAAAATAAGAAAAAACAAAAAACAACTTTTAACACACAAGTAGGCCGGGTGCTGGAACCATTTGTATAGTGGGGGTGCTGAGAGCCTTTGAACCAAACTGTAAACCTCATATATAATGGGAACCACTTGAAACCGGGGGGTGTGGCAGCACCCCTAGTTCCAGCAGCTATAGAAGTAGGTCATATTTTTGGATCTATCAGACATGATGGTATCACAAATTAAAAACACAATTTAGTTTATAATGTAATTCATATAAATTACAACTAGTACTTACGGGTGTTTTTACTAACATCATGATAAATTAATTCAATAGCTTGGGTTTGCTGAGGGTATAGCATAAAAGGTAGCAGGTGAGTTTCAGTTTTCTACCTAAATAACCTAAAGCACAAATGAAATTATAGAAACTACCTCAGTCTGGTTCACTTCAAAATAGCGTACACTATGCTGAAATGAAGGCTTAGGTTTTTTTGGCATCTGCGTTCAACTGAAACCGTTTGGTGCATTTGTCATCCTATTATATGTAACACAGAGGGTCTTGCATTTTCCATCTGTACACACTTGAAAATGGTCCAACTGTCTTGAGTATAGTGACTTGTGTTTAATAGCATACGAAGCTTACAGGATTGTATAAAGAAAGTGCTTCAAAAACAAGATGGATTCAATTTTTTTAAATTAGATTTTATTATTTAATTTTTTTTAAAAAGCTGTTTAAAATGAAATCTAAATTTTATACAAAACATGTTAATGTCTAAACTTATTGTAATCTCTTAAAATATTTAAATAAAAAAATACACTGAGTCCATGAGGATTTATCAAAGAAGTTGACTTAAAGGCTGCTTTTCCATATACAGAAAGGACCAGGAAAGACATCTAACTTTTGGGGTCAAGCTTTGTAAATGTGGCACAATAGGTCAGCCTAAGTAATTTAGGTGACTGTCTCATTTTCAAGAGATTTAGGTCAGACTTGGAATTTAAGCTCCAGTCACTTTATTTGAGGCATATTTGAAAATTTTCCCAAGCTGCCCTGAATAATTAGTTCAATTCACTGACTACAGTTAATTTCTGTGTTTAATAAATAATTTAGTTGTGAATGTGAAACATGTTTTGGATACATAAACTTCTTTTATCAAAACATTTAAGGTTGTTTTTCTTTAAAAAATAAACATTTTATATTGTTGATAAATTGTATAGTCAATTGCTTGACCACACTTTGGTTTGTTATGAAATATACTTAAAAGACCAAATAAATAACATCAGTCAATTTTAGTAATATGGTACAGGAAAAAGTTCTATATGATACCCCAGTTTCTGAAGATCAGTTCCATGCAGCAATATAACGTTCACCTTATACAGGTGTGTGCTTTCCATAATTACATCTTTTAAGCCATCTTTTTATATTCAACATGTTTACCTATAAAAGGTATTATATATGTCACCTAAAACTGGATTTAATTAATTTGCTTTTGACTTTGTTTCTGGTACCCTGGTGTGCCCCACCCCCCCCTTTGTTTTTGTTTGTTTTGTTTTGAACCCATCCATTCTAGGTCATGAAGCACCCTTAACTTTGTTCTGAGCACATGCATTCCAGGTATTACGGGGCATGAAGACACCTTTTATGCATATATCAGGATAAACTGATTTTTGAGGGTAACTCTGTTTCTGTTGCTTTGAGGAAACAGTTATATGCCTTGATATTAACAGTTTTCCTGTTTACTTAAATCAAAGCTTACTTCAGCTAATGCAAGGCATTACGGGATACTTAGCATAAGTGAACAGGATTATAATAAAGGTACAAGCCAATTTGAGCTATATAAATGCCATATTAATACTTGATAATATGCATACTTAAAGGCTTGGAATATAAATCGTGAGTAGTATTCTCAGCATGATATATTTGTATGTTAGTTAACAGGTGCCCACTTGTCGCCTTGGTGATCATTCAAGGTGACACCTTTGCCAGATTGATATATGAAGCAGTGGTGAGGGCCTTTATATGTGATTTAAAGCATTTTAACAAACTGCATAAGCAACAAAGCATAATCAGTACAGGTAAAACTAATACCCCTTGTAACACAAGCAACACTTTCAATGTCACCTCTATCCAGGTGTGGGAAATCAGTATTTCAAGATCCCCTCATGAATAAGGTTATTCCAGGCTTATTCTGCTTTGTGCATGTTATTGCTAATTGTACATTTAAAAACTTGGAGATAAGTTTCAATTTCATTCTGGTATTGGAGCTCTGTGGGTAATAGAGTCGGTTTGAAAAACTGGGGTAGGCATTATTATAGTGTGTCCCACAGTGCTACATAAATGGGGAGTAAAACAGAAATTTGGAGTAATGGCATTACAAGTGATGCTTCCATATAATGTTTCTACACAATATGGCCTAATCTTGTTATAAGTTACTTTGCTGCTGATTGTTGCCCTTTGGTAAGCTTTACTAGGCAGGAGGGGCTAGCTCAGGGGTCTGCAACCTTTCAGAAGTGGTGTGCTGAGTTTTCATTTATTCACTCTAATTTAAGGTTTCGCATGCCAGTAATACATGTTAACGTTTTTAGAAAGTCTCTTTCTATAAGTCGATAATATATAACTAAACTATTGTTGTATGTAAAGTAAATAAGGTTTTTAGAATATTTAAGAAGCTTCATGTAAAATTAAATTAAAATGCAGAGCCCCCCGGACCGGTGGCCAGGACCCGGGCAGTGTGAGTGCCACTGAAAATCAGCTCGCTTGCCGCAGGTTGCCTACCCCGGGCTAGCTTCTGTGCTTCATTGTATTGGGCTGAACCATTGTGACCACACGCTGGAGTTGTGGTGTCAAAACCAACTCTGGCTTAACAAGCTTTGTGCAGTGCCCTTGAGGTTTGCATTGCTGTGTGGTACACCACTAGTTTACATAGATGTAGTTATTCGTTATAGATGTCTTCCAGATAACCTACTGAATGGTTGGTAACCAATTTATCAGATATTGCTGTTAGGATCCAATCTTGGTATTAAGTTACCATCTTAATGCAGCTTGTCATAAATAAGCAACATATCATTCACCATTTTCTAACATACTAAAACGTATAATTAATAAGAATCTGAAAATATTAAGCTGTATAATTGCTTAAATAAATGTAAATAGTTACAGTGTACCCTTCTAGGTAGCAAAAAGCTATAGCAAATCTAGTGTCATGGCTTTATTTAGTTGTATTTCAACATGTTTTAATGGTTATATCAACTAGAGAGGCTGCACCTTTGTTTAGAAAATAACTGAAGTACAAATGGAAAACTTCGTTTAAATTGAGGCTTTCCACTTGGTGGTTTAAATCATGATTTAAAGTGGTGATTTAAACTGCCTTGATATAAATCAATATACCCTGTTCAGACTCAAATTAGTGCAACTGACCTGTTCTGGACATCAGAAAATTATAACCTCTCCCGTCTCCTTGTCTTAGATACAATATACAGTCATGGGCATACAAATCAGCCCTACAAACTTTTACACTCATGTTTAATTTTAAGAATCTGAGTAGTCCCTTGAATTTAAGCACATGCATAAGTGTATGTAGGACTGGGGCCTTAGTATGCTAATAAAGTGTTCCATGCTGTCAAGGCTTCTTCCCCACTCTGAACTTTAGGGTACAGATGTGGGGGTCTGCATGAAAACTTCTAAGCTTAACTACCAGCTTAGATCTGGTCCGCTGCCACCACTCCCAATGTGCTAATTCCCTTCCCTGGGTAGCCTTGAGAGACTCTCCACCAATTCCCTGGTGAATACAGATCCAAACCCCTTGGATCTTAAAACAAGGAGAAATTAACCATCCTTCCTCCTTTCTCCCACCAACTCCTGGTGGATCAAGATCCAACCCCCTTGGATCTAAAAACAAGGAAAAATCAATCAGGTTCTTAAAAAGAAGGCTTTTAATTAAAGAAAAAGGTAAAAATCATCTCTGTAAAATCAGGATGGAAAATAACTTTACAGGGTAATCAAACTTAAAGAGCCCAGAGGACCCCCCCTCTAGCCTTAGGTTCAAAGTTACAGCAAACAGAGGTAAACACCCTAGCAAAAGGTACATTTACAAGTTGAGAAAACAAAGATAAAACTAACATGCCTTGCTTGGCTGTACTTAAGTTTGAAATATGAGAGACTTGTTCAGAAAGATTTGGAGAGCCTGGATTGATGTCTGGTCCCTCTTAGTCCCAGGAGTGAACTCCCACCAAAACAAAGAGCACAAACAAAAGCCTTCCCCCCGCCAAGATTTGAAAGTATCTTGTCTCCTTATTGGTCCTTTGGGTCAGGTGTCAGCCAGGTTACCTGAGCTTCTTAACCCTTTACAGGTAGAAGGATTTTGGAGTCTCTGGCCAGGAGGGATTTTATAGTATTGTACACAGGAGGGCTGTTGCCCTTCCCTTTATAGTTATGACACATGCAGTAGCATCACGATAGTTAAATTTGCTCCCAGATTTTTATTTTAAATTTTTATAAAACCTGGTTTGACTCAGAGAATTAATTCCAAAAGCTTCTCGTAGTTTAGGAACTGCTCAGATTTTCTAGGACATTTGATGGGAAAAAACCCCAATTGAGGTTGGTTCTAGCTATGTTTTATATGTATTAGGTTTGTGTTTTGAATGTTGACATAGTGATGTAGACACAATGGTAGAGGGTTCTGGATCACACAATGTACCAGAAGTAGTGCTTACTTCAACACTCTAGGACTTCAGAAGATGCAGTTGAAACCCACCATACCAGCTTGGCTCTTAATTCCCTTCTAGGGGCTAGATCAGAAGAGCTATTGGATGTGGTCCTTCAGTTTTAGCACTAAGTCCATGCTTTTGTATCCGGAGATTGCAGTTTCAATCTTTATAGATGTATATGGGGTTATGAATGATAGTCAACCTCTGGTTCTTTGGGGGTAAACTTCCCTGGTGAGCATTTTGTAACTTATACTAGCATAATGTGTCTGTCTGCCCCCATACTCCAGTGTGACACACATACCATGTGAGACAATATCTGTAGCTGGGTCATTTGAGGGGGAATAATCCCTGGGCTTCTGGGTTTAACAACATGTGTTTCCACTGCATGAGTTGAAGGACTAGGGATAGGCAACCTATGGCAGGTGAGCTGATTTTCAGTGGCACTCACACTGCCTGGGTCCTGGCCACTGGTCCAGGGGTCTCTGCATTTTAATTTCATTTTAAGTGAAGCTTCTTAAACATTTTAAAAACCTTATTTACTTTACATATAACAATAGTTCAGTTATATATTATAGACTTATGGAAAGAGACCTCCTAAAATTTTAAAATGTATTACTGGCACGTGAAACCTTAAATTAGAGTGAATAAATGAAGACTCGGCACACTACTTCTGAAAGGTTGCTAACCCCTGGACTAGGACCTCAATATGTAGGGTTGCTAGGCTTTCACTTCCATTGCTGACGCTTTCCAAAAAGCAGTAAATTCCCTGAGTTTATCCAACTCATTGTGACATAAAACCTTAACGGTGATCTCAACAGTATTAAATTAGAATAGCTTTGCAGCTGAATGGACTGTGACAATCAGAATATGAGGTCACTATTGAGGTTTTACATAAGAGAGTGAGTAGGATTAAGATGGATTATGGATTGCTTTCTGTATCTGTTGGAAATGGAAGTGAATACTTTCTGCAGCATCCGGTGTTATCAGCAGCATTGTAGGCAATGTGAAAGTGGCAAGGAATGCTGCACGCTTGTCCCTTAATTTGTTTGCATGCTTTGAAGTTGAATAGAAGGGGTTGGGTCCTGATGCAGCCTCAACTGTCACTAAATATAATTTTTGTTTGTTTATATGTTGGATCACATTCTGCTCCCATTTACATTAGTGTGAGTCTAGAACAACTCCATTGTCTTCCATAGAATTGTTCCAGAATTTATGGACTTAAGTGGGGGCAGGATTTTATATTCATGGCTTGTGCCAGTTTGTCATAGCCCTCTTTTATTATTTATTACCAGTTTCAATACAGGTTGCCTCCGGTAACAATAACTGCCGAAGAAAAGGTAGGGGAAAGCCAATGAGTGCCATAAGTGAAAACATGGATTTTTTATAAACATATATTAGTTTAGTTTATCCTTCTAAAAAGGGATTGAGGTTTTTCAAGTAAGGCCAGGGCTAGTGTTTTTAGAATGATCTACCTGTGATGAATATTTATTCTCAGTTGTTTATTTTTTGAGGGACATGAAATAATAATTGCTGCTCTTGAAGGCTTTTTTGTAAACTTTCTGAAGATTTTGCTTTATTTATTAAAACTTTTAATTAAAGCAGAGAACTTCTAAATGACTGTTCACATTTAAATTTGAGTACACAGAGAGACCTGGGTAAAATGTTTAAAATGTCTCTGAGCTTTATTTTTACTGTGAAATACAAATCTTAAAAATACATATACTGACAAGAATGAACTAGTGCCCCAGTATTTTCACCTTAGGGACCTGATACTACAGTCACCGATTGAGTGGGCAGGGTAGAGCCTTGCAAGCCAACCCAAATCTGTCAGGAGCCAACTACAAGTGTCAGGTTCAAGGTCAGGTCTGAAACTGACTTGGTAATCTTGGTTAGGATCAGCTGTGCTCAGGTCGGGTTTGGGTCTGGGTTGGGTTTAAAATTAGGCTCAAGCAGACCTCTAGGTCATGTTCCTGTTGACTCTGTTGGGACTCTGTGTGGGCATGAAAGTCAGTACAGTTCTAGTTGCAGGATCTGAACCTGGGAATGCAATTACTGGATTTGTGAATGCAAATGTAGGGTTTGGTGGGTGTATGTGCATTTTTATTGGTAGACACATAACCACCAATAAAATGTTGATTCTTGCTTTACCACAGCAATCTTACTGGCTTCAGTTTGTATGGATTCTTCATGTAGTTTTTATTAATCCCTCCAAACTCCCCTCCCCCCCAAATTATTAGTTATTCTTATGATAAAATTGAATGGTACGATAAAAATGAGCCAGCATAACTTGGCATGACAGTTCCTGGCATGCCTTCTGGTGAAGTTTTAAGAAGGGGTATTTTGACATGTATTCTTGCTAGCTTTTTTCTCCTTTAGGCAAGAAATCATCAGATGCCAAGTAAGGTTTTCACAAGGTGGATTATTTTATATACTGAACATTTTATTGCTAAAGCAGTATTGTTAAAACAGCTGTTCTGATTGCTATGATTTATGTTGGCAGGGTGAGGGCAGCACTGTTCCCCTTGGATGGCTGTCTGTTGAAGTAAGATCTCTTTGGACACCTCTCAGTGTTAATTTTTCAATAAGGGAAAGGAGCAGAACTATTCAAGAATCTGGGATAATTCTTGCCTTCCTTTTAAGCTTGAATGTGAAGTTCTTCTTTTTGCGGATACAGACTAACACGGCTGTTACTCTGAAACTAATGATTATGTTGTGTATGTATTGCATATCAATGACCAGTTTTTAAATAGGGCAGTAAATATAAATACTTTCATAATGTGGTGTTGCAAATGTCCCCATGTTATATATAGGGGTCAGATTCTGCTCTAATTAAAGTCAGTGAAGTTTTGACATTGAATTCATTGTGAGTGTGTTGGGTCCAGTACACTGAAGGCTTCATACTCTGCAAAGAATCACAAAATTCATAAATACACCTATGATCTTAGTTACCTTCTCAGGCAAGATGCTGCAAATGTTAAGTTTGAGTTGTGCTAAATGTTACAACTATCTTTCAAAGCAATATTCTGATTAGTTTCTGGGCTTAAAGTGCTCTTTTGGGTTGTTTAGGAACAGATTGTAATTCTTGATGGGGCTCACACAAAGGGAGAACTCTTTGTGGAATTAATAAGAAGGTAGAAAGGGAATTTATGAATATGTTTAAGTACTGGAAAAAAAGGTATGTAATCTTGAAAACACAGTTATTTTTGTGTACAGATAAGAAATGGCTGTAGTTCCATCTAGAAGTACTTTAATGGGATGTCTCAAGATCTGGTTTGGGGCAGATTGTTCTTTCTTACTGATATATGAACATTATCTTTTAGGGATAAGGGTTGCCTTAAATGTTGTCCTTATTGCTGGTGGGATGTTTCATACTTTTATTATTGTTGTTATAAAACAAACTTTATTGCACAGTGACTTTAGTGAAGTCATTTCTTTTGCAATTAAGTTACAAATCATCTGGAGTCTCCATTCTTACACGCTTATGGACAAATTCATAAAGGCCACTGTCAAAAGACAATTACCAGCTAATGGCGAAGTAAATGAAGATAGTTGATACTTAGTCTCTTTTAAAAATATGTATGTTTCTCTTTTCTTCATGCTTTTGCATGCTGCTTGACATCTTAAATTGTGCTTTAAGCACATACACCGCTACCTCGATATAAAGCCACCCGATGTAACACGAATTGGGATATAACGCGGTAAAGCAGTGCTCCGGGGGGGTGGGGCTGTGCACTCCGGTGGATCAAAGCAAGTTCAATATAACGCGGTTTCACCTATAACACAGTAAGATTTTTGGCTTCTGAGGACAGCGTTATATCGAGGTAGAGGTGTACTTACCTTCTTTGCTCAATGGCGTGCCAAGTGCTGTGGGTATAGAAAACTTCTACTTGGTGAAAACATATTTGTGCCGTTTGCAAGGTTGCTTTGTTCATCTCTTTTTAAAAAAGTGTGTGATCTATACTATCACAGTAACACAGAGATGGTTGTAAATATTTGTATTTTTATAAAAAAGCATCAGTCACAAAATTACATTTCAGCAGTTTAGTTTAGTTTACTCGGATGGAAAAGGATAAAAATAAGCACATGCAGTAATAAATGTATACAGCTATTTTTGTATATGTTTAAATATATTTGTATCATATGTTCTTTGATATACTGTGAACATTGTCATTTAATTTGATTTCTGAAGTTAACTTTTTGTGGTCTGTTTTCTGCTGCAAAGATTCTCCAAATGAAAAGGCAGTCAATCAGCTTCTCTGTATTAAAGTTTCAGTGTAGGTTACTACAGAGGAGGAAACAGCTTTGTCTTAGTCATCAGTAGGCAAACTATTTGTGCAATTCTGCATTTCTTACACTGAGACTATTTTGGTAAATTAGTCAACTTGAACAGGGATTGCAGAATCAGGCTCTCTATTAACATTTTTGCTAGTCTCACTATCCACTTCTATAGACATTAAATCACTTTCAATTGAAATGTAATAGCCGGTTAAAGTTGCAGTAGAACTTTGAAGAAATGGTGTATTCTGATGATGGAAAAATCAAAATCAGTATCTTCACAATTTCTGAGAGGTATGATGATCTGTAAACTAAATACAACTGATCAATGCTTACTTACCAAATGTTTTTATTTGTGCTTACAATCTGTAGTTAGGATTATCATATTGTTTGCAGTTATGGCACCAGTGTCTTCTGTACAACAGATTGCTGTTTCATGGGGTTTATAAAGTACCTGAACTATTAATAATTCTGTGCATATGGTCTGAAGATGGAAGTAAACATTTTCATGATATTAAAACAGCGTTATTAATATATACTGAAGTTATACAATTAAAAGTTCCAAAAAGGATAGGTTCATTTGTTTCAGATATTTGTATCAGTAAGTCAAAAGACTGTTCTATCTTGGAAAGATGTTTAAAATAGTAGGGACTAGTGCACTTGTGTACATAAGGGGACGGGAAAAATTACTAAGTTACCAAGTTACTTTGTTCAGAACCAGTTTTACTCTTTCCAGAGCCTTGCCTCATGGGGTTAATTGGTTACAGGCAGTTAGTTCATAAAGTGACTCATCTCCACATCCGTGTAGAATAGAATCTTCTCAGTGTAGGAGTTGAAATATTTCTCAGACAGCTACTGGCTTGAGAACTAACTCTACTAGTCTCAGTGAAAAATTCTTGCACAGCCACTCCCTCTTTCCTCCCCATATCACGTAATAGGGTCCTCTTCACTGCTACAAGTTGCAGTGTCTGCCTACTTTGTTTTCTTCCTTCCAGTAGGCCTTGCCAGGTGTCTCTTCCTGGCATAGGGTAGAAGAGGGTGCTGCCATCACTGTTCTTTGTCAGCTGTAAGGGGTCTCTGCTTCTTAGCCCTGGTCTACACTACAAGTTTAGGTTGAATTTAGCAGAGTTAGATTGATTTAACCCTGCACCCGTCCACACGACGAAGCCATTTTTGTCGACTTAAAGGGCTCTTAAAATCAATTTCTGTACTCCTCCCCGACGAGGGGATTAGCGCTGAAATCGACCCTGCTGGGTCGACTTTGGGGTAATGTGGATGCAATTCGATGGCCTCTGGGAGCTATCCAAGAGTGCTCCATTGTGACCACTCTGGACAGCACTCTCAACTCAGATGCACTGGCCAGGTAGACAGCAAAAGCCCCGTGAACTTTTTAATTTCATGTCCTGTTTGGCCAGCGTAGTGAGCTGATCAGCACAGGTGACCATGCAGAGCTCATCAGCACTGGTGACCATGGAGTCCCAGAATCGCAAAAGAGCTCCAGCATGGACCAAATGGGAGGTACTGCTGTATGGGGAGATAAATCCGTGCTATCTGAACTCCGTTTCAAAAGATGAAATGCCGGAATATTTGAAAAAATCTCCAAGGGCATGAAGGACAGAGGTTATAACAGGGACCCGCAGCAGTGCTGCGTGAAGCCTACCAAAGAGGCAAATGGCTGCTCCGGGTCAGAGCTCCAAACATGGCGCTTCTATGATGCCACTCTAGGGGTGTCCCTACAACTACCCCACCCCTGTGCTTCCCTCCTCCCCCACCCCTCCCAGGCTACCTTGGCAGTTATCCCCCCATTTGTGTGACGAATTAATAAAGAATGCATGAATTTGAAACAACAATGACTTTATTGCCTCTGCAAGCGGAGATCAAAGGGGGGAGGGGAGGGAGGTTGGCTTACAGGGAAGTAGAGTGAACCAAGGGGGCGGGTTTTCATCAAGGAGAAACAAACAGAACTTTCACACTGTAGCCTGGCCAGTCATGAAACTGGTTTTCAAAGCTTCTCTGATGCACAGCGCGCCCTGCTGTGCTCTTCAAACCGCCCTGGTGTCTGGCTGTGTGTAATCTGTGGCCAGGTGATTTGCCTCAACCTCCCACCTTACGTCTCCCCCTTACACTCACAGATATTGTGGAGCACACAGCAAGCATTAATAACGATGGGAATATTGGTTTTGCTGAGGTCTAACCGAGTCAGTAAACTGCGCCAGTGAGCTTTTAAACATCCAAAGGCACATTCTACCACCATTCTGCAGTTGCTCAGCCTGTAGTTGAACTGCTCCTTACTACTGTCCAGGCTTCACGAGCCATGGGAGCAAGGGGTAGGCTGGGGTAGGTGTGACCGCGAGTTAGTGCCGACTGGGAGAGCAGCCTGAGGCAGAAGCCTCCAGCTGGCATGATATTCTAGGCAGGACTGAATCACCATTGGACGAAACTTAAAGAAGAGAATGACCTGGAGTCATTCCCATTTTTGTCCAGGTGCCCCCGACCGACCTCATCGAGGCCAGCCAGGAGCACCCACGGGCCGCCGCCGACGGCTAGCAGTCATATTGTACTGTCTGCCGTCTGCCAGGCAAGGCAAGGGGATGCTTCTGTGTAGCACTGCAGTACCGTGTCTGCCAGCAGCACCCAGGAGACATACTGTGACAGTGAGCTGAGCGGGCTCCATGCTTGCCATGGTATGTCGTCTGCACGGGTAACCCAGGAAAAAAGGCGATAAATGATTTTTTGCTGTAACTTTCACGGAGGGAGGGAGGTGGGGCCTGACGGCCTGTACCCAGAACCACTCGTGACAATGTTTTTGCCCCATCAGGCATTGGGAGCTCAATCCAGAATTCCAGTGGGCGGCGGAGACTGCGGGAGCTGTGGGATAGCTACCATAGTGCAACATTCCGAAAGTCGACCCTAGCCTCGGTACTGTGAACGCACACCGCTGACTTAATGTGCTTAGTGGGGAGACACAGAATCGACTGTAATAAATTGATTTCTAAAAAAACGACTTCTATTAAATCGACCTAATTTCGTAGTGTAGACATACCCTTAGTTCCACCCTTAGACACAGAGCTGGAGCATGATGGAGAGAAGTTGTGAGGCAGACACACCTCCTGTGCATCTTTTGGTGAGAGGAATCTAGCCTTGCGAACTGCTTCCTTCCTGCCTGTGTATAAAAGCAAACTATAAGTGGGAGGTAAGCTAACACATCAAAAACAGTTGAACTGTACAGATTGTCCAAGGGAATCTGGTTCAAAAAGGTGGAGTAAAAATAAAAAACCAAATTCTGTCCCTAAGGTAATACATAACTATTAAACAGATTTCAATGGGGAATATATACACACATCTTCAAGCAGAATATTTGGTTCAAAAAGCTTAATTCTTTTTTTATCTTTCACCTTTTGAGTCTGACATTCAAGTTGTTTCTTTAGGCTTCCTGAAAGTTGTTTCATTCACAGTAAGATATTACTATTATTAAATCTTTAAAAGGATCACTTTCTTTTCCTGTTGGGTGGTGTACTCCAGTGGTGGGCAATCTGCGGAACATCTTGGTAATCCGCTGGCGAGCTGCCGGACAGTTTGTTTACATTTGCATGGCTGCCCGCAGCTCCCAGTGGCCGTGGTTCTGGCCAATGGGAGCTGTGGGAAGTGGCGCAGGGCTCTCAGTTACAAACCAAGGGCCTCAGACTTAGGAACATGTTGAATGATTTCATTGTCTTAGAGGGACAAGGTGGCTGAGGTAATATCTTTTATTGGACCCAACTTCTACTTCTGCAGGAATTCTGTGCTACTGCACCTGTGCAGAGTTCATGTCCCCCCCCCGCAAATTTCTTTGCTTCCCTGCAGGAAAAATGACTTCTGATAGGAAAGCAAAGGAAAGCCACGAGAAGGGGTCACACGCCCCTCTGCTGTAGCATGGGTGCGTTGTTTTGGGCACCCGGAGCAGCTGGTGGAGAGAGAAATCACTGTGGGGCAGGGGCGGGACTATGGACACCCCAGCTGCTGGCTTCTACCCTGTGCTGGGTTCATCTTCTAGTCCTGGCTGGGTTGGGGAGCGGGGAGGACAGACTTCTTCCCCTGCAAAGAGCGGCCTGGGCCGGGTCAGACCCACCCCAAGAAATCGTCCCCGGCTGCAGGAAACTCCAGCACCCCTTTCCCCCGCTTCTTGCCCTCATTGCTTCTCAGCCACAGGGGAGGGGTCACTGTACGGGGCGCTGATCCCCTCTCCACCCAACCCCCTTGCATCCAGACTCCCATATTCAACCCATTCCCCCCTCCCCCGGCATCCGAACCCAAACCCCACCCCACCGAGCCTTACACCCTGTACCCATACCCCCTCGCTGAGCCACTTCCTTTGCATCTGGACCCTCACCAAGCCTCTCCCACTGAGTCTCCTGCACTCAAACCCCCACCCCGATGAGCCCTAGCCCTTCTGCACCTGGACCACCCCAACAAGCCCTCTCCCCCCGCATCTGGACCCCCCACCCGACTCAGCACTAACCAGCTGCACCTGGACCCCCACCCTACAAACCCTCACTCCCCCAGCACCTGGACCACCCTGCTGAGCCCCCCACACCCAGACCCTCCCTGCTGAGCTCCAACCACCTTCACCTGGACCCCCCTACACTCGGAACCCCCAAATGAGCTCCCATGCATCCAGATTTGGCCCTTCACCCAGACACCCTACCGAGCTGCTCGCACCCAGATTGCTCCACACAGAACCCTCTCAACCCACACTTGGATCCCCCCACACTAAGTCCCTCCACACTTGGATCCTGCTGGACTGAGCCTGCCTGCCCATACCTGGTGTTCCTGGCGTGGAGGGGCAGCACCCCAGGATGTTTCTGGGGGCAGACCCAGCTCTTGACCTGTGTCAGAGTCGGGTGCAGTCTCATTGCCAAGTCCATGTGCCAGAGGGGAGCTGCAGGGCAGTCTTCCACCCCCATGAAGCCAATGCCCTGTGCTCGTCATGCTGGAGTCTGCAGAATTTTAAAATATTGTGTTTAGAATTTTTATCTTATTGGCACAGAATTTTTAATTTTTTGGGCACAGAATTCTCCCAGGAGCAAACTTCTGTTGGTAAAAGAGAAAAGTTTTTGAACAGCACTGATGTTGTTCTTTAGCTTTTCAAATGTTATCTTTTCTTCACTTAGTCGGCATAGATAGCTTGTGTATGTGTTCTGTTATAGAAAGCAAGTTGTTTTGGTCTGTATTTTACATGATTATGTAATTCAGCTCATTATAAAGACTAAACAATGTGCTTTACTAGCAGAAGGAAAGCAAGGTGATTGTGCTCTGTCTTTGTGAGTCTAAAGTTCAAAAGTGCAGGTGGACTGCTTAGTCTTAGTGACTGAACAGATAGCAGTGTGCCATTTGAGCAAGTGAGTGGTTCTGTTTTCCCAGTGCCGTATAAGCAATACATAAGATTCTCTCAAGATTATGCGTGTCCAGAGTCTGAAGTTTGGGTCAGCTGAGTATAATGAGATTTACTGTAAAAGACTCTGACTTTAAAAATGAAGTATGTTGTATTATATGTTGTTCTAAAGGCATTTGTTTGTGGTTTTACTAAACTTTTTCCCTCCATTTCATAATTGTAGTGGGAGTTGAGAGGTAGGGGATTGAAAATTGGATTGTTTAATTTCTGAAAATAATTAGCAGTTGAGTGATAAAGAATAGTCACAGGTGAGATGAGGTGGCCATCAGCTGATTGAATTACATTTAGTCTAGGGTTTGTGGCAGAGCAGGAGTGTGAGACCTGATGTAATTGAGAGCTCTGAAACTGAGGTTTTTTTTTTTTTTACCCAGAATAGTTGAGGATTGTTTTGGAACCTCTTCTACATAGATTTTATGCACACTTTCTGTTTTTAAAAAATTAAAACAAAAATATGCTTTAATAAATCCCCCTTTCTCTAATAAAATAGGCACCTTTTTGTATATGTGTTACTCTAGATGTCATCTTTCCAGTTAAATAAACAATCTAAAATTACTGTTAGGAAACCTACTGGCAGTCACCAATAACCATCTCCAACAGTACTTCTCTCCCCCTTTCAAGTCCTCCAACTCCAAATGCCTGAATAAATAGAAAAATCTTGCATCATGTCTTGAATGTTCAAATCTGGGTTACTTCAATGAGGAGTAAGTTCCAAATCTGAAGGCACCTAATGAAAAAAGCGGTACCAGCATCTCCCCTCTTATTTTTAAGTGAAGGGGCTCTTGCTCATTGCTTAAGCTGATCTTGGGTGTGCAGCTTTGCATGGGGAGAGGCAGTTTCTCAAGTTGGCAGGTACTAAAAATGTTAGGGATTTATAGGTCAAAACAAACATCTTAAATTCTGCCTGGAAACCAATAGACAGTATTGATATTGTGAAAGCAGGATTCCTTTGTTAGTTACACTGGTTAGTTGAGTAGTTTCTTGCTGGATACTTTGGTGTGAAGTACATATGTGCTTGGGGAACATAAATAAAATCTCGTGCAAGTGAAAATCATTCAGAAAATTACTTACCCAATTGTATGTTATATAATTATTTAAGTCTGCTACAGTTCTTTGTTCTGTCACTTGTTACAGCATACAGTAAGGTAGGCATCCTTAAATGTTAGTTCTTGTGTGTGTTTGGGCATCTATGTTTGTACAGCCAATTTTGGGCTTTCTGTATTATCATATTAATAGTTACCTATTAACATGGAAGAAAATGTGCACTGTTCAGCTGATATCTCTCTAGAGGGTTGAGGTCCATGAAGTTAACAGATATGTAGAAGTATTACAGAGGTCAACCTTGCAAAAAGTGAAATAAGAGGAAAGCTGCAGCAACATATTATAAATGCTGTATTATGGGAATGATTATTAACCACCCCACCCCGATCTGTCTATATGTTAGCTTTCAAACTACGATATGCTGTTATCCACAATAGAGCAAAGTAAGTAGGTATGCTGCAAGACATGGCTGACACAAACAGGAATTAAGAAATTTTTTAAAATCGCTGTATTTTTTGCAAGGATATTGCTTGCCTTTCTAAAATTATATTCCTGTATTTAAGCACCATACCAAAGCGGATGACAAACTACTGGAGATACCAAACAAAACAGTTAAAATCTAATCTCTTTTGCCATTGTTAGCCAAATGGGCTAACAATGGCACCCCAGATGGGACATGAACCCACAATCCCTGGCTTAGGATGCCAGTGCCTTATCCATTAGGCGACTGGGGCTCAAATACTGGGGTAATAGAAAGAACAAGGGTCTTATATATCCAACATAACATATCCCAGACCAATTTGGAGGCAATCTTCGGTAGGCATAGGACCCGCAGATCCAATACCATGATAGAGTCCTCATTTTATTTGGACTGTATGAAAGAGCACATCTATGCTTAGGGAAGTGGAACATTAAGCTTAAATCAACTTAATAGGTAAATAAGTATAGCAAAGTTCAAACACCCATATCTGCTGTACAGTGCAAACCTCATGTAATCATTAAAATAGAGAAAAGATGGGGGGAGAGGGAGAGAAATCCAACTGCCTTTCCCACCAAGGGGAAAGAAGGGTATCACACTTATTCATTAATTATTTAAAAACATATTAAAAGTATTCCCTTAATAACAGACACAATTGAGGTTGTGAAATGCAAAAAATAGGGAAGTGGGGAATAACGAATGAGGCCAACTTAAAAAAACACCCCTTAATATTTAAGTCAGAAGAATGATTAGAGAAGTGGGGAGAGAGTTTCAATCTTTAGGGCTCATTGCAGGAAAGGCAAGTTAATTAGGGACGTGATGCTTAGATTCCTAAAACGCAGGGTGGTATCAGAGTGCAGATATGTGTCAACTAGCTAGTCTCTAATAAAGGTAAGGCTTACACAATTTGGGCTTTAACAACTATTTATGCCAACTTAGAATCAACTTGTTGCTTTAGAGGCAGTGTGAATGTAATATGATTGCTCAAAGCAGCTGTTGTATGCTGAACAAGCTGCCAATGACAGAGAAGGGATTCAACTGCAATAATCAAGCCTCCTGATCATGAGGGCATGTTTTGCTAATTCATTACAGGTTAAATAACTCTGCATATGCAACTGAAGAGACTTTCAAGCTGTGTCTGACATGGTTTATCATTGATGGGATGGTCAAGGTTAAGCCAACATTCTGATTTTTCTTCATTACATCTGAATGAGTCCCCTTGAGTATGTCATTGGGGTCCAAGTGCAGCTGTAGTTAAATAGCTGCTTTTTCTCCATCACCCCAGCAGAACAGGAAAGTGGATTCTGAAATGTAAATTATTAAATTGCTGGGCTTTGTAGACATCGGTATTAAATTGGCTAAAAACACACTGTACTTAGTGTGTATATGTGTGTGTGTGTGTGTGTGTATATATATATATATATATATATATATATAATTTCTGAAGTCCTTTACATGGAAGAAAGAAATTGAAGGGAGACTCAATTATTTTTTTTTTAAATTGATTAATTTAAAAAAAAAAATCCAGTTTCTGTCAGAGTACCTTTTAAATAATATGCTCTGAAAGTATTTGTAAGCAGTTATTTCAAAGTATGTAAGGGTTTTTTTGCTTCTTGGTTTATGTTTACAAAGTCTATTAGCAGTGGAGGAACTGTTTACCTATGCAGAGGAAACATTGAAACTGTACACAAAGTGTTGGAGGGTATGTCTACACTGCAGTTAGACACCCGTTGCTGACCTGTGCCAGCTGACTCGGCTTGTGGGGCTCGGGCTGTTGAATTGCAGTGAAGATATTCAGGCTCGGACTGCAGCCCAAGCCCTGGGACCTTCCCATTTCTCAGGGTCCTAGAGCTTGGGCTGCAGCCCAAGTCTGAATGTCAACATTGCAATTAAATAGTCCCTTAACCCAAGCGAGCCCCATGAGCCCAAGTGAACCATGGGTCAGCCATGGGTTTTTAATTGCAGTTTAGGCATACCTAGAGAGACAAGGTGGATGAGGTAATATCATTTATTGGACCAACTTTAATTGGTGAGGGAGACAAGCTTTAGAGCTTACCCAGAGCTCTTCAGGTTTGACAAAGTATTGTCAAATATGCAGAACAAAAAAAGATGGGAGAAAAAGAGAGAAATCTTTTTGCTAATTTCTGAGTTATAGTAATCTTAGGTCAAGTGTAGAAGGTACAAACCTTTCAGACAAAGGTGAGGTTTTTTTTTTTCAAATAGATAGTGATTATACAAAGATAAAAGGAAGATAATGAGGATGTCCCAAAAGTTAATGTTACAAACTAACTTTACACGAGCGTCAAGTTAAAATGTTGCATAGGTTTCAGGTTCAGAAATTTATAACAAAACAAAGTCTTTCTTAGTATTGCAATCATTCCTCTCTCCCCTCTGCTGTAAGTCTCTGACTCATAGCTCCTCCCCAGAGTTCCCTCAAGTTCTTTCATGAATGTCTTAGGTCAGTGATGCCCAACCATATTACAGGAGGGCCACATAAGCCTAAGCACAACCTTGTGTGGGTCAAACAGTTTCTACACATTTTAATAAGATTTAAAGTCACCTGTACTGATTTATGTTTTAAGTTGACCTTGTTTCATAAGTGTGTACGCTTGTGTAAACTAAAGTGATGTAAACATGATGACAAAATGCTAATGAATTGGCTGTTAGTATATTGTGTTGAAGCAGGACACAAGGCTTATGAAATGGTCTGGTGGGCCATAGGTTGAGCACCTCTGTTTTATTTCATTTTCTTCTCAGCTTTCAAGCCCTATAGATTCCCAGCTTCTCAAGCACTTCCAAGTCACAGTACTTCAGACTGGAGATTTTTATTTACCTGATCAAACTATCTTATCCTTCTCTCCTCTCCCCTTCACAGCTTGTGACTCTGAGGAAGAGCAACATGTAAAACTGATATCATTGTGGCAGCATAAATTCTGCTAGTGTGAGTACAGAAGCTAAAAGTGAGCTTTAAAGTATTGCCAGTATAGCTTAAATGTGAAATTTCACTATTTAATTTGTGATCAAACTTCAGGGAGAGAATTTGGGATGGAAATTGGTAGGTATGAGTCTCTTGCTCTCCTTTATTCCATTCCTATCCCTCTTTCTTTGCCCTTTTCCCATTGAAATATTTGTTATAACTAGGGCTATCAATTAATTGCAGTTAATGCCTGCGATTAACTGAAAACAAAATTAACGCGTTAATTTTTTAAACTGCGTTAATAGCATACATCTGGTCGGAGGAAGGCATGGGCTGCGGAGGGACCGGACAGTGTCCGGTCAGATGCAGTAACCCAATTTGCCTCTGGAGGGTGGGAAGAGAAGAAGGAGAGGAGAGAAGAGAGGAGGAAGTAGCTCCCAACCCGGCACTGGTGGAGAGGTAGGGGTCTTGAACCCACCATTGCCTCCAGTCAGCCCCTCACTCTGGGGACCGACCCCTCCCCCATGCCATGCCCCAAGACTCCTCTAAAGGAGGAACTAGAAGTAGGACTGAGTGGATTTGTAGGTTCTAAAATATTACATTGTTTTATTTTTGAGTGCACATTTAAAAAAAAAATCTACTTTTGTAAGTTCAGCTTTCATGATAAACACCTTGCACTACAATATTTGTATGAGGTGAATTGAAATACTATTTCTTTTGTTTCTCTTTTATAGTGCAAATATTTGTAATAAAATGTTTAAGAAGCATGGTACTCTTTATATTCTGTGTTGTAATCGAAATCAATATATTTGAAAATGTAGAAAATATCCAAAATATTTAAATAAAAGGTATTCTATTATTGTTTAGCAGTGTGATTAAAACTGCAATTAATTGTGATTAATTTTTTTAATCGCTTGACAGTCCTAATTATAATTTTATATATCTCATATATACACATTATTCATAAGCAAGGGGAGACCAAATGACTTGACAAACTAAATAGAAACTTTGACCAGCAGCACTTCCACTGTGAGGCATAACTTTGTTTCAGTAACTGGAAATTGTGCTTTCCTCTTTTAGCAAGGTCATATTGTGAAAAATTACTTGCACAGCTCTAGAAATAGAGCTAACTGGAAACTTCTGTATCCACAAAACCTGACCTTGAATGTATTTGTTCTTTTTTTGCTAGGATCTACACTCATCCGTGCTCAGAACAGTAACTAGTTTATACTGGTGTGTAGTTTTTTTTCATGCAAGGCTTCTATATTTATGGTTAGGGGAGGAGAGGTTGCTATAACTTTTCTGAGGATGTTATATATAATCTTTATTTAGTGTGGTCCTTAGAGGTTACAAATGAAACTGAGCAGAATAGATATTATGGAAGTAAATATGGTGTAGAAAACAGTTAGTGAAGGACTAGATTAAGGGAGTGGTATTACACTGTAATACAGTACCCCTTTTAAATTACTAGCTTGAGACAAGACCAGTTTGGTGATGATAAAGTAGTTAATATACAATGGCTTTTGGTCTGTGTGAACTGAGCTGGGGATCTCTGTCAAACTAGACTGCATTCATGTCACAGCTACTCTTTGAATTCTCAGCAGAAGGAACTGAGTGGACATGGAGATTAAGCTACTCTTCAATTTCCTGAGGTGGAGTATCTAGCTCAAGGTTGGGAATGGTGTAGGGAAATATGTCCTGCTATTCATGCTATACTGATTTTCAGAGAGGACTACAGTCTGTACGGTTGTCAGTTTGGCACACTTTGAGGCCTAAACTCACTAAAATATAAATAAATTTCATAGATGTGATTAATTTTCTGTTTCAGTTTTGTACATTATGTACTGACCTATTTGAAAACCATTTTTTGATATATGAAGGAGGCGAGATTGCTTTTCAGGTGTGGGCTATGTGATTTTATTTCAGGAGTGTTTGCAGAGGGTGGAGATGGAATGTGGCCTTTTAAAATAGACCAAACCTGCCTGGAGTTCAGAAGACTTTAATTGTGTTCACTCTCTTTTTTTATTGCACACTGAAGCCCACAACTTAAAATACAACATTAGGGTTTTCACTGGAAATGCTTCAGGAAACACTGCAGGTATTTTGATATGTTGGTTTTCTGCAATCTCTGTGTTATGTTGGATTGCCTATTCTGTTTTGTGTTACCTTTTTTTCCCTTATGTAAAGAAAAATGGAAAGCTAAGCTGTAGTTTTTAGTGTCGTGATGGATTTTTGATTGAAATGCTAAGCAATGGAATATATTTCCTTTTTTGTATGCTGTATAAAGCAATTAATCTTTTTAAAGAAAAAGTGAAACTGTAAGTATTGTATTGGCAGTCTGATTCAGAACCTGCCTTTTCATAGGAAAGGTGTACATGACTGTTTGTCAGTGTCAGAAGTAAAGTGATGTTTAAAAAGTTTTTAAACTGTGGGATTCAAATCCTTGAGAGCCTTGGTTTTTTTCTGTTAAATATACTTCAGCTACATGGTACAAGTACTGTAAGTAGCTTTAGGTTCTTGTATAGTTTGAGTCAAGGGTATTTCTCTCTGGAATTAGTTTGCTTTTCTCCTAGGAAGGCTAAGCACTTCTTAAAGAATCTGTTTCATAGTAAAGAGTCCTTCAACTACTTTTTGTAACATGCACCCAAAAAAAAAAAAAAAAAAAAGGCTTCTGTTGCAGTGTCTGTTTGCTTATTTAGTCTCCTTAACTGCCCCAAGTCTACTCCAGTTGAAATCAGAAGTAGAAAAGTAGGCAAATTTTAGAGACAGCACAAAGTAAAGCTTCGTTGTTTATATCTGAATGTTCTACAGAGAAATAGCTTGTATCGTATCTTAGCAAACTTTTATAGTAGTGAAAGAAATATGGTGAGGTGTTCCATTGTTCCAGTGCTGGCCATTCAGTGAAAATTTTCTGGCATTTTTCTTTAATTTCAAAAGTGTATTATTTAGTAGTATTTTGCTGCAAATATATATGATAGAGCTACTGCAGTAGCAGAAAATTATTTCCACATCACTACTTTAGAAGAGGACAAGCTTTTGTCCCCTTGTTTATTTTGCAGATATGTTTTAAAAATGATAGTGTTGGGGATGGAGGGTAGTGGCTAATTTGACTGCTCATGGAAGAGTGTGACTGGTGGGTCTAGCTGTGGTTGGGCATTGCTTAAATTCATTGGCAGAGTTGCAGGAAATTAAGCCCCAAGAAGGACTGTAGACATAAAAAGAGCATTTCTCCTTTGCATCTTACCAAACTGAAGTGAAGAATATCTGAATAACTGAGGGGCCACTCAATCCTACAGAAAAATGTGTTTAATTATCATACTGCAGGAGCAGCATATTCAGAGGAGAGACTCGAGAGTGTTGGTTTTGTATAAATGGGTGCCCTGGTATTTGGTAAGAAAGTGCCCCCATGTTGCTTCCCTCACTCCTCCTCATTCCTGGTTTCTCTGTTTCGTGCCTCTGCAATTTCACTTGAATCAGGGTAAATACATTGATCAGGGTTTAAGGGATTGTGCTCTGTGCAAACTACAAACTATAGTCGGTGGTAGAATGGGTCAGAGAAGGAGACACTTCACTAAACGGGAAAGCTTTGAACTCTAGAAACCGGGCCCCCTCGATGCTCCTGGAACTGTAACATCCTTAATATTTCTGTCGTCTGACTTTATAGGACCAGGATGGCTAATTTAAGTTGTACCAAATTATAGGTCTCTTATGTTGGAAAATGTCCAGTGCAGAATACTAAGCTGCTTGTCACTGATGATGGTCTTAGTGTTTAAAACTCTGATCTTCAGAGAACATTTTTTCTGTGATAGTTTCACATGATATGTGTGTTACTTTGTTGCTTTTGGGATGGATATGAATGTTTAAGATGTGTGTTTGGGTATACGAAGATTACATTTCATTACTCAGAGTTAAATTATGTTCAGGAGTGTGGAAAAGTTTTTTGCTCCATCTGAGTACAGAAACCACTTCTTGGTAAACTGTCACGTAGAAGGATTGTGCCTGTGCTGCTGCAGCACACTATCCTTCCTCTACAACACCAGAGTGACACAAACCGTTTCATACTAGTCTTTCTGTCAGGATCTCTGAGCAGCTCTGGAACATTTCATCCTTTGTTGGGAGAGGACAGAAAAGACAAACTGAATAGACGAGACCAAGTGACCCCATCCTTCTTGTTTGCTAATTTTTCTCTCTCCTGCTGAGCTCTAACCACCTCTCTTTCTTCTTCTCAGCCCCTCACTCTCACCTGGTTCCTTTCTCTCCCAGTACAGACATGCTTTGGTCTTCTCTAGTTTAAAACAACCCACTCTTGATCCTTTCTGTCAAATAATCACCCAATCCCTCTTCCTTCCATTCATCTTCAGATTTATTGAACATGCTGTTAATTCCCAGACAAACTGTACCTCTGACTCCTTCTGTTTTTTTCCATGTGCACGCCCTCTAGGTCTCAGCTCTCAGACTGTCACCTTTCTCTTGGAATGGAATCATCCAATTCTCTCACGCTCAGATTTGGCAGATTGTAGTGTTCTGTGTATCATCTGTGATCACCTCAGCAAGTCTGACTTATGTCCAGACCCTACTATTCTGTTCTCTTTGGGGCAATGATCATGTAATCAGTAATCAAACAGCCTCCTAAAGCAAAGCATTATTTATTTAGAGCCAAAGCACTTCAGAGACAACATATCTTTAAAAATAGGCTGTCAGAGGGTAGCTGCACCCTGGTAATCCCTTTCCTTGGTCCCTTGAGGACATCCACTTAAAGGTTTCCTGCTCCCAGCTATCACCTCTCCTGTGCAGAGACTTGCATCTTACTCTGTCCTGACCAGGGGTTTTAAGACTGCACAGCTCCCTGGATTTACACACTACCTAAATAGGCCAGTGCCTGTACTTTGCGTTCTCTCCAAAGGCTATGCTAACTATATTGCCCACAGTTATAAGTTACTACACAGATTCTTCTGAGCAAGCACATTTATCCTTAAGGTAAAAGCATTACAGTGAAAACATAAAAAAATACAAGTTCCTATACACATGTTAAAAGTTTACCATAGGTCACCCATAAATACTGTGGGGCTCTAGTAGGTCAAGTTCTTCCAACCCTTCCGCAAAGATTGTAGGCTCCTCCCCACCCTTGGACAGAAAGTCCTGTCTGAAATGCTGGATCAGAAAGAAGGCCCTGAATCAGTTGAAACTCAGGCTATTTATCCCCAAATCCTCCTTTTGTCTGTTGGCCACTAGAGAATCCAGTTTGAACCAGAATATGCAAGCCTCCCCTGCCGGTGATATTTCTCTCAGGAGCTTATAACCTGGTTGATTTGCCTTACTCACCATCCACTATTTTTTAGATCCTGGAGGAGCTGTGGTAATCCATCCTACTCTTCCTACATTCTACACTGGCTCTCCTTTCACCTGCATCAGATACAAGCTCTTGCTTCAGCTTTAAGATGCTTCGTAACTTATCCAGCCCTAGATAAGGTAGTAACTTATTGTGAGGTTGATCCCTGCCTTTGCTTTGCCAGTATTCCCAGCCTCTACAGTCCACCATTCAGCTTCTTTCCTAAACACCTCCATGCTTTCTCCTCGTCTGGCCCTCATGCATGGGAAAAATCCTAGATAAAATCCAGATACCTATTACTTTTAACCTCCTCCACATCTGTCCTTAAAACTCACCTTACCATGATCCCTACAAAACCCAAACTACTCATTGTGACTAGGCAGGTGTCTTATTCCTCTTCCCCTTCTTTCCTCTTCCTGCTCCTTTCCTCTCTCTCTATCCTCAATTACAAAACCTGTAACAAAGCTGTGCCAATTCTTCATTAGATTAATTTGTGTATGATGATCAAATTTTAATTCTTTATTATACACATTATTGAAATATCCATTCTCTGTCTTAAACCCTTGCATAGCAGTTGGGATCTTCTTGAATGAATAAAATGCATAGCATACTATATAAACTGATTATAGTGGCCCTTTGGAATGTGGCCATTGCTAGGTTGTAATGTGAACAGGGCGTTATATAACATAGCACATCAGTTTAGGACAAGAACTGAAACAATGCTGTATCAAGTTGAAAATGTACGGGTAACACAGATGGGCAGAATGTAACTACCAGAATTTTAATTTGACCAGGACAGTAGGACCAACACCCCTATTTTTGTGTTTAAAGAATAAATTGCTTCAGAATTTTTAATAAATACAGTTTTAGACGCTGTCATCTGTTTATTTCTAGTTCAAACAGGAATTATTTCAGGGAAGTTCTAAGGACTGTGTCACTCAGGAAATCAGACTGGATTATCACTATGGTCCCTTCTGGGTTTATAATCTCTTTGGGGAAAAAAGTCATCAGTTTCTCACAGTTCATCCACAAAGTGTATTACTGAACTTTGCTGGATGTCCAGGAGGAAAAGGATGTCCAGGTTACCAAAAAGATGTTTGAAGAAAAGTGACTTGGCGTTCGTTAAGATGAGATTCTGTTGTGGAGAAATATATTAGGCACTGATGAACAAAGTCTAATAGAAATGCTTTCTGCAAGTGGGTCTGTTAATCCTAGTTTAAGAGAGGACATTTTATGAGATAGCAGCTGTGCTTTTCCATATTATTAGACAGTAGCATTATCATTTGTCAGTTCAGACAATGCTGTGAATGGATCCTTAGTTGTTCTCCAGCTGGGAATTTTGCTGCCCTGTTGTTTTTTTCTATGGGAAAGACCATTTTGTTACAGTCAGAAGGAAATGTAATGTCTTTTGTGTTTTTGGACACTTGTTGAGCTCTGCTAGCAACAATGGTGCTATGTTAAATGGCCCTTTGTGATGCTCTGGGATAATTGAGTTATTTTTTTCCTAGACCTGTTTTCTTTTTTTCACACTTTAAATAGCCCCCCTCCCCCAAAGAAAAACCCCATCATACAGATAAAGAACTTACAGTAGTAAAGGTCAAAGTTGTTTAAATCAAAGTATGTTTAAATCTAATCCCCATAGGACACAAATCAAGGAGAAGAGTCTTCATCTGAATTGGTAGCCATGTAATGGCTGGCCTGCAGGGAAAATAAAGTTTAGTTTCATTTGATGTTCCATATTGGAATTTATAAGATTTGAAGAAATAAGATGTTCCCTTCTCCTACATAGGGGAAGAAAGCCAGTAGTTTAAGGTTTCTCAACCTGTAGGTTGTAACCACCCTCCTTTTTCTCCCCTCTTTTTACTCTCTCATCCGTGTAACATAATTCCAGGAAAGTCCTTCTGTGTGTCACTCTGAAACCTTTTATATCTGTAGAATCAGTGTGAAGCTATAGAAGCAGCTACAAGTGTGATTGAGAATTCTCTTTGTTCAGAATAGCACCAGGCTGAATCATCACTGGCTTTCATGGTCTGTTACTGTCCAGTTTTTAACTTCTTAGCCATTTTGACTTTACAGATTACATCAGTGCTGTGTACAGTGGCAGTGGGGCATGTATCTATTGCCGTGCCAAGTGTCCTAGACTATTGTGATAAAGAGGTAGCTTAACCAAGCACCACCCTTGCTCTGCAGCTAATTTGTATGTGACAGTTTCATTGGTTGTATGAAGGATCCGGCACAGATGGTGGATTACTTGGCCCAGCTTCCTTAGTTCTTCAGAACCACCCACACAGCAATACAACCAGAACACACAATTTACCCCGAACAGACACACAGCCCTTCACCACAGCTTACACCTCACAACCACCACCAGCTGTAAGGAGCACAGATCTTACAGGATTGTCACTCTGTTTGTGTCACTATGAAGCCTAGAATGTATGAGTCAATATGAAGAGATAGAAACAGCTACAAGGATGGCTGAGAGTTCTTTTTGTTTAGAATATCACCCGGTTCAATCATCACTGGGCCACTGAGAACCAGATGGAATGTTGGAGTCCAAAGGTTCTGTGGCAGTTGGAATGTGACAGTTGATCAGAGAAGGTGGGAGTAACAGCTACAAGGGGTAATAAAGAGGTGGTTATACCTCCAGCTGGGGGATAGCTCTGTGCACAAATTAGGGGAATATGTACAAACAGCAATATTGCTCCTACAGCACAGCACATGGAACCAAGAGCCCCCATTTTTAGCTTTTTTACACACAACTTTACAAATTACACATCTCACCTGTGGGACAGCATGGACTTTCTAAAGTTTCTAAAGTTCTGAAACCTTTCTAAAGTTTCTAACCTTTATGGTTATGGAGAGAATTTTAAAAATACGAAAATCACACAAACCAATGTGATGCCTGCCAAAATCTGCAGCCTGAAATAATTGCTCTAAAATGAGTTTTCAGCCATGGGCTGAGAATCACTGTTGGTGTCATGGCCACTCTGCCCCTCCTGTATTGGTAAATGGGAGGAGGCACCAGCTAGATTCTGGCTACCTAGGAGCAGGGGTTGAGAGCCACCATTTTGGTTTGGTTAGTAGTTATCCCTTTCCAGTTGCAAATATCTGCTGCTTTTATATTTCTAGGAATAGTTAATTCAGTTGTTACTAAAAGGGGGGGATGAGGTAACTGAAGATATAAATCATTTTGTGTTCGGAATGGGCACAAAACAGTATGAACAGCTAGATTAAAGTGATTCTACTCTGAAAGTGATGCTAAATTGGCATTGTGGGGAAACGTTTGTGCATATTTTACTGGCTTACAAACAAAATGGCTTTTAACTGCTACTCTTGTGAACTCAACCTGGGATTTGAAAGTCAAGCTGTATTTGTTCTCATCATTGGAGTTTAATGATGTTGGTGATTTGCTAGCCAGAAAAGTCCTGCTGTCTCTCCCATAGCTGAATTGATTCTGCAGTGTTATCATACAAAATTTTAGGCCAGTAATGGAAGCAGATATGACACAATATACACAGTGAGCTTCTTGATTAAGAATTCTTTCTGATCATAACAGCACTTGAACCAGTGGACCATTTCCCCTGAAATCTGAGAGAGAGAAATTAGAGTTGTAGCCTGGGATTTGGGAGACTTAGGGTCAGATTCTGTTCCACCACAGACTTCCTGTGTGACCCTGAGCAAGCCACTTTATTCTCTGTCTTTCTGTTCCCCATCTGTGAAATAGGAATAATAGCTCTTACACATCTCACAGGATTGTTGTGCAGACAAATACGTTAAAGAGTGTGCGAGACTCTCAGATACATAGTAATGGGGGCCATATAAGTACCTAAGATAGAAAAAGTGTTAACCTCGTATAAGCCCTGATCCAGTGCTCACAGTTAACTAATGTTTATATTAACACTAGGAGATCCTCAAATGGAAAGCACTGTGAAACAGCTGCCTGCACAGGAAAAACTTACCAAAAATTCTCATTGGTTCGCCTGACAACTCTGTTGACTTGGACCATTTTTTATTAGTGTTTTTTATTACCTTTTCTATTACTCTTCTCTTATGAGCAACTTCAATTAAAATGGAGGTAAAAATGGGTCTGGCTGCTAGAACTTTGTGTACACAATGGCTGCCATTATTCTCACATCAGTACAGCTGTGTTTTGTAAATTTCTCCCAGACAGAAGAGGCTTATTGGGCAAAGGTTAGATTAGATTTGTTCTCATGCTTTTGGAGGCCACTAAATGCATGATGTGCTTCCATGATATTGTGTCCCTAGCCAAATCCAGTATATTACGGGATTAGAGGCCTGTGAGGGACCAGTGTCTGGCTCCATCCAACCTTTGTGTTTTAGGTCTTCTGGATTTTTTCCCCATCCTGCTTTTATTGGGTTGAATTCAAAAGTGATTTTTGCAGGGAAGTTGGTAGGTGTTTGGTGCATATGACGATGCCACCTTGGAGAGCGTAGGGCAACCATTTGAAAGCACAGGACCTGTTAAGTTAGAAAATAGATCTATACTTGAATTCATACTGTTTTGATGTTTTTGTTCATTTGGTGATGCTTCATTGGAATGGTGTCCAACATCTTTTCAATCTTGACAGTGAGTGGCCATGTTCCATAGATCAGAATACTGACCACCATTGTATATCCATAGTTTCTCTCTCTACTTATCAGACTGTTTGGTTTTCAAAAGACATTCTTGATGAGGTGCTCCATTACTGATGATGCTTTTGCACTCCAGGCTTCAAGTTCTTTCTTGACGCTGTTGTTGTTATCAACAACAGATCTGAAGCAGGTGAATTCACCACCAATCTTGACTGGGTGGTTGCCCGCTAAGACGCTAAAGCCCTCCGTGTGTTTGAAATCACTGACTGGAAGAGTTTTGGTTTTACCCCAATTAATTTTTAGGCTGACTTTTGATGCTGAGCTTTCCAGGGCTTTAAGTACCGCAACTGGGTTGTTCATTGATTTGATAACTAGTGCTATGTCATTAGCAAAATAGACGTTGGTGAGGTTCTTTTCAAGGCATATGCCTAAAACGCAAAGTATTTCATCATATTTTAAAAGCTGAATTTCAATATAAAGGAAGCTGGATTTTTTTTTTTTTAAGGTGGGCTTGTGTGTAGGGCAGACCATTCCCATGTAAGTTGGAGATTTCTCATGCATCTAAGCTAGATTCCTTATATCTTAATTCCCTCTTCCTCGGGGGGGAATCTCAGGCTGTCAGTGCCCAAAAGAAAGCATATGTCTTGAAGCCATGGTAGTATGAACTGGACTTAAACTTTGAGCCTTCATGACTGGTTGTCAATTTCCAGATTTAAATGACTTCCTGTCTCTAACCTGTCTAAAGAGTCACTTCTCTGACATCCCACTAGAGGCCCCTTTCTGCAGCTGTCAAAGTCCTGTCATGTTCATTGGGGTTGTGTCATCTTCAACTGTTTTTGATGAAATAGAAAACATTAATTCTCTTATTGGAGAACTTTGGCAGCAGCCTACTTTCCAGATCTTTCAAGGAAAGCCACATGAAATGACACTTTCTGTCACTGTTCCTCATAGGGACACCCTCTTGTACACAGAAGAAATTGTATAACTGCTGCATCAGTTTTTTAAAAAGATGCTTAGACCTTTGATCTGTATATTAGACAAATCAGAGAACTAATTCAGCACTGCTTGTCTGCAGTGGCCTTAAAACTGGAGGTCTTCATGCACGACATAGAAAGTGTACTTTTAGTTATATACCTATATATAAGATAGTACCTACCAAAATCTGTATTGGAAAGAGGTGGATTAGGAAGATACAGTAATTTGGGACAAACTTTCTAACTAGTCACAATTTGCTACAGATTAGTAAATGTTAAGTGTTTCAGTGAAGTTAAGTGGAAGTAAAGTAGAAATTTTCAGTTTCTCTGTAATTCAGAAGAAAATTACTGATTGATTTTTTTTTTTAAACGCCAGCTTTTATGTTAAAATACGAATTATTTTACAAGCCTCAACCTATTAGGGCAGAGTTTCTATATGTTGTTAGTCCTTATAGTCACAATGCACCTTGAAAATGAGAGAGCCCAATTTAAACTGATGTGATATCTTCATGAGTCTCTAGACAGCTTGGGAAAAAAAGCTGATGTGTGAGCTGCTCTAGTCATATAAATGGAGTATTAAATCTGAACCATAACAATGACAGTTTACATAGCAACATTGTTAACCATTTCACTGCTAATAAGCTGGGTGTTTCTGCTACAACTATGTGCTTATTTCACAGTCCCCAACTGCCTCCCACTTCTCTCCAGGTGATGAGGCACAAGGTAGGTATGGTTCAACTGAAAATGAAGAGATCAAGCAATAGAAATAATAAGATTCCGAAACCCAAACTTGGAGTGGTTGAATAACCACTATTTCTTTGGAATTCTGTAGGTGTGCTATCTCATCATGTAGTTGCTGTGGTAAAAGTGGACCTCATATTGTAAATAAAAAGTTATTTGGTGCAAAATTCAGTAGTAATTTGGAAATATTGTTGTATTTTTTGAAATGGTGTATAGCAAAAATATTACATAAGATATTAGTGAAATACTGGCTAAACTCAAGATCTGATTTCATCAAGTCTTTTAAAACCAAATGTATAGGCTTGTGCCTCCATGGACCTCTGAAACTTACACCCCCTCTCACTATTAAGGGTACTCTTTTCTCTGAGGATCAAATTGAGTGTTTCGAAGTTGTGAATGTTTAACTAGTTTTTTCAGTTCATTTGCAGTTTTCACCTTTTAAAATGTTTCCTTATATAGCATGATCTGTAAGGCAAGACTTACAAGTTCATTAATTATTCAGCTGGAGCTGTTCTGTGTTATAAAAAAAAACAACAATATTTGACTGGCCTATGTAAGTGGCTTAGTGAGGCGAGTATATTTTAGTGTGCTCATTTTCTTGTGACTCTCGTAACTGAAAATAGTCACATGGGCAATAGTCTCAATTGTAAGTAGGCAATACATTTTAACCAGCATGATTTCTTTATTGAGAATTCAGTATATTAATTTTGTGTGTAGAATGGCATCTTTTGAGTTCAAACTCATTTTCTCTCAGGCAGTTTCACATGTAGTTCATTGATCATGAAACATGACACCATTAAAACTAAGATATTTTAGTGGTTAAAGCTTGTTTGAGTCACCTTATTATATTGCAATAATTCATAATAATAGTGCAGCTTCCTGAGGGCTTCAGAATGTTATGACTAACTTTTCAGTGCTCAAAGTCCTGCCAGGGCAGCATATGAGGTGCTTTGACAACTGTTTTCCCTATTAGAAAGATGAAGGAAACAACTAGCTCTTGTCATATGCATTTCCTATGCTGCCTGCTGTATTAAGTATTAATTTTAAATAAGGTGAAGAAAAAAATCAGAAAATGTAGACTATCACTACAGTCTTCTTATGATAGAAATGAGACCTAACAAAATCCTTTTTGAGAAGCCTTCACTAACATTTTATCTTTAACTTCTAATGTAAAATGGAAATTAGGAAGGTTAAGATGGAATTTAAATAGCAAACTGCTAAAGACATAAACAAATAACAGTAATTTTAAATGAATCGAAAGCAGGAAGCCTCGAATTAGTGGATCTGCGTGACTATGGGGGATGTAGGGGAGCAACTGAGGAGGATAAGGACATGGCAGAAAAGCTAAATGATTTCTTTGTATTAGTCGTCATCATAGAGATTATGGTAATAAGCTATCCTCTTCAGATAATAACAGATGTTGTTGTCAAAAGAGGAGGTTCTTGAACAAATAAAAAAATAGTACCAAATAACTAGGATTGGATGATATATTTCAGAGTTTTGAAGGGATTTAGGAATGAAGTGTCTGAGGAGCTGATAATATGCAATGTCGTTAAAACTGTTGACTATACTACAGGACTGTATGGTAGCAAATGCTTTTTATCACTCTCCAAAGGTAATAGGGAATGGCAAATTAGTGAGTCTGTGCACCAGGAAAAGTGGCTGACATTAAAAAATTGAATGGTAAAACTCCCTGATTAAACATGCTGATGGGGTAAACCAACACAGCTTCTGCAAAAGAAAATTATGTCACTTACTGATTAGAATTTTTTGAGCGTATCCACAAAATAGTGGATAAAGGAGAACGAGATGGCATTTACTTGCATTTTCAAAAGCTTTTGTTAAAATACCTCAGATGCTAACAAGGAAATTAAGTAGCTATCGTGTGAGAGGTAATGTCATGGATTAGAAACTGGCTAAGGGCTTGTTTAAACACATAAACGGTATCTTTTTAACTACGTCAATACAGCCTGGTACAGCCCCTAGTGTGGATGCAGTTACAATCAGTATAGCTTACTTCCATATGGGAAGGAGAATGAGTCAATACTGTCTGTTACAAGGCATTTACATACTTGCATAACTGTCTCCCCAGTAGGGATTGTACTGGTACAACTAAGTTTATAAAAAAAAAAAAAAAAAAAAAAAAAAAAAAAAACACCCCACACACTCAGCTCTAACCAAAACATCTATACTAGCTCAAAAACTGTAGATCAGGCCTCAGAAAACAAAAAGTTGGAGTATATAGTCAATTTTAATTATAACGAAAGATGGGGATTCATAAATTTCCATACTAAAAGTTACTGGGATTATGAAGAAGCTTCTTGGGCAGGTTATTTCATAGCTGTCTGCCGCAAACGTCTTGAACCTTCTTCTGAAACATCTGGTACAAGCCACTGTCTGAAAAAGAATGCCAGACTAGATGGGCCACTATCCAGTATAGGAGTACCTATGTTACTCAGTCCTTCAGACAAGTGTCCTGCCAGGTAAAAAGTAAAAATTGTTAATTTGTAAACACATCATTCAATTAGAAATACTTAAATCTACTGTTCAGTTGACTTTTTAATGAGCAAATGCCAGTATATCTTTAAAAATTTCTGTTTTTAAGATGATCTTCAAAAGCTGTTTTGAATCTGTTCATATTTTTGAGTTGAAACTTAAGGTCTATGAAGATTCCCTTATGCTTTAATTTTAATTTTTTTTAAAATCCTTTGTTTCCACAACAAATGCCATCAACTCAGCAACCAAACAATGGCTCAGTGATCTCCTGGTCATTACAACTCAACAAATCCTAAAGTTCTTCCTTAGGGCTAGGCAATGTGTCAAATAGACCCTGGGCCAAGAATCCTGCAACTTAATGTCGAAGGAGTCTTATGGGCAAAATGTGAGTTCCTTGGAAGCCTGCTGAAGACTCACAATATTGATATCCTCATGTTGCAAGAGACCCATGTTAGCAGTGACCAACAGTCTAGGCACTACTGTACCTACAGATACAACCTAATGATTGGCCATTATCATTCAAAATATGGCTTGGCAATATACATCAAGGACACCTATGATTTTAATGTTATTCCACCAACTGAAGAGACCACGTTTACCACAATCATCAAAGTAAGGGAGCTCCACATTACCAACATCTATAAAGCCTCTAGCACAAGATGGCCAAAACCAGGGCTACCCAGCACTCCTATTCATGCATCTATGCAGGTGATTTTAATAGTCACCACACTATGTGGAGCTATAAAACAAATGAAGCTGATGGCAAAGAACAAGGAGTAATGGTCTCAAGTTGCAGTGGGGGAGGTTTAGGTTGGATATTAGGAAAAACTTATTCACTAGGAGGGTGGTGAAGCACTGGAATGGTTCCAGTGGTGGAATCTCCTTCCTTAGAGGTTTTTAAGGTTAGGCTTGACAAAGCCCTGGCTGGGATGATTTAGTTGGGAATTGGTCCTGTTTTGAGCAGGGGGTTGGACTAGATGACCTCCTGAGGTCCCTCCCAACCCTGATATTCTATGATTCTATGATCTCATGGACTAGATAGCTGCACAAGACTTACAATTAATCTACAAACTAAAACTATGATCAATATTCTATTCAAGCCACTGGTAATGTGGGTACAATCCAGACCTAACATTCCACTTTTATCTTTAGACACGAAACACTCTCATCACATCAAGTGAAGTACTACCACCATTTCTGAATAGCCAACACAGGCATAGAAATGCTTGTGTTTTTTCCGAAACAGATAGCATGATGGAATTTTGCTAAAGCTGATTGGGATGCCTACAGATTCTTGAGAAAACTGTTGCAAGAGTTCTGGTGAGACCAGAATGCTATCAACAGTTTGCAGGGCTCCTGAAAGTAGTAGGAAAGAAGAACATTCCCCGAGGCTTTCTGAAAAACATACTCCCAGCTGAACGAAAGAAACGCAGGAGTTCCTCCGGCAATACAACCAGACCAGGAGCTCTCACACCGCAAAAGCCCATGTTGGGCTGCCACTCTCAGGAGCCAGCGCCTAGCCCAGGCAACTCCTCTAGTGTGATTATGCCGCCCCCAGCCCTACTCACTTGTGTGGGCACCAGGTTCACTGGCAGCTGTTTCTGGTCACGCTGGTATGTACAAGCCACTTGCATACTCCCGGACAGGAGTTTTGTCCACGCAGCAGTGTGTGACTCTTGTCCATGGATTTTAATTGTGTATCCGTGCATGATTTTAGGAATGAAAATGGAAGTCTACAGGCCCTGACGGTATTCTGTCAGAATTCTTCCACCATCTCGTCCCCAAAGGAATCCAATGGCTAGCAACATTGTATTCTGTTACTTTAAGGACAGTACAGATCCCTGAAATATTGCGTGAGGCAATGGTAATTGCCATTCCAAAGCCTGGGAAGCCCACTGATGAAGTGGGAAGCTATAGGCCGATTTCTCTACTATTCACGACCTATAAACTTCTTGAATGTATCATCCTCAAAAGAATGAGAACGCCCTTTTACTGAGTCAATTATCCCTGTCAAATGGGCAGGCTTCTGACCAAAACGTAGTTATTGCGACCAAGTTCTGGCACTCACAACTCACATTGAGGCTGGCTATCAGAAAAAACTAAAGATTGGTGTAGTATTTGTTGACCTGTCATCTGAGTATGATACTGCATGGACTAAGATGATGGCCCTGATGCTGAAACTTGCAAAAATTATAACTTGCTACCAAACAGGTCACCTGCTGTGGACCATGCTGAGTAACAGATGCCTATGGGTTTACTTGGGTTATAAGACCAGCTCACCCCATACCATAAACAATGGGCTACCACAAGGTTCTGTACTCAGGCCAACACTTTTTAATATTTACATGAGTGACATGCCTCCAACTAAATCACAAACATTTGGATGTGCAGAGGATCTTGCTATGACAATCCAAGCACCAAATCTCCATGACACTAGAAGGGTGGTGAAGCACTGGAATGGGTTAACTAGGGAGGTGGTGGAACCTCCATCCTTAGATGTTTTTAAGGCCTGGCTTGACAAAGACCTGACTGGGATGATTTAGTTGGGGGTGGCCCTGCTTTGAGCAGGGGGTTGGACTAGATGACCTCCTGAGGTCTCTTCCAACCCTAATCTTCTATGAGTCTATGAAAAGGCGGTAACTGAGGACCTCCGAATTATGGAACAATACTTCTGGAAATGGAGACTCAAATCAAACCCTGGAAAAATAATAGTAAGCGGCAAGCGCATTTCATCTTGATTATAGGAGTGCCAAAAACACACTGAAAGTAGCTTTCTCTAGTAAAAATGTGCGACATAATTACACCCCAACATACTTCAGAGTGAAACTTGACCACACCCTCACTTTCCATGATCACCTTGAGACGGTAGCTGCAGAGATAAAAACGAGAGCCAACATAATTCAGAAACTAGCAGGTAAAACCTAGGGTGCATCAGCATGAATGTTGTGAACATCTGCAATGATACTTGTATATTTGATAGCTGAATATTGTGCACTGGTATGAAGCAGACGCAGCCACACGTGACTTGTTGACAGCCAGCTGAATACAGTGGTGCGTAATGAGGTGCATCATTGGAACCCTTAAATTGACTCTAACACCATGGCTACCTGTTTTGTCTAACATTGCTCCCCAGTTGATATGCCAAACTGCTGCAACACTCGGTGAAGCTCAGAGAATCCAGGAAAACAGATGTCTTCCTATCCACCAAGACCTTGACAGTGCCCCCTCTTCCCCTCAGCATCTTAAGTCCCACAAGCCTTTCTGGGAACATTCACTTAACCTCATGCAATCAGGCTATGATCAGAAGGAGGCTTAGAAAGCAGAATGGGCTAAACAGGTCTTAAAAAATAAGCATCTTGTGCCGGATCCTACTCAGAAGATTCCTGGGTTCGGCCTTCCATGGGCATCTTGGTCAACTCTGAACCAAATCTGAACCAACCATGGTAGAAGCGGACATCTAATACACAAACAGAAAACCAAGGACTCCCCGGCGTGCGTGTGTGGCTCTCCATGATAGACCATCAAACATATCACCACCTACTGCCAATTTATATATATGAAAGAGGCATCACTGCTATAAATTTTTCCATTCCTGATATAGCCATCTGGCTTGATCAACTTCAGGTGAAATTGTAGTTGCTGCTCTATACCAGCCATACGAAAGAAAAAGAAGTTGCAAGTAAGCTGTAGATGTTCTTTCTAAGGTCACTTAGATTGTACATAAGGGTTAAAGCCATTAGTTGAGTATTAAGAATGGTTGCAAATACAAAGTTTAACTGTTCTGTGATTTAAGGAACCAGCTTGTCAAATAACTACAGAATCCATAATCTTTATGAACCACCATCAAAATTACAGCTCTGAGACTTGTACAACCCTATTTTGTGAACATTAAAGCCAATGTTTGAAAACCATTGGTGCCTAAGGGTAGACTACTAAATCTTAAGAGCTAAAATAGAAGTTGCTTAATCTTCAGACTTGCTGTGTGCACACTGCACCCACGGATGTCATTATGACTTATGACACACTTCTGAAAAATAAAGCCACATTTATCTTAGTGTCTAAATATGGATTTAGGAAGGAATATAAGTTTAGGCATCCAGATTTGAAATATTGGCCTAAGACTTTCTAAATCCAAAATGTTTTTAATAATTGTTATGAAGGAGAAAAGGAATAGTGTTTTTTGTTGGCCTTGGGGTAGAAGTTGGGGAGGCTTCAATGACATAATTAAGAGAAATGGCAAAGAAACTTTATAAAGTATGTGACTATTTTTGCCAAGTGCCTCTAATGCTGCAGTAGAAAAAAGGAACAATACATTTATTTAGAGTTTAGAATAAAATGTTTGGGTAGAATATTAAATGCCGTTTAATAAGTTGGTTAAGAGTGGAATTGGCATTGATTTTTCTGTCTTTCAGTATGAATTGTTTACAAGGAAATCTGGTGTGTTACTTCAGTGGGAATTGTATTTGAGTGAATCTAATGCAAGGAAAAAGGCAAAATTATTTTTCTTAGCTGTAAATTTGATTTCTCCTTAGATGGATCCACTGTTTTAGGTAGATGTTGTGATGGGGTATATGAGCCTCAGAGGCCCCTTGCTGGAGGCCTCAGGATCCTACCAAACCCTGTCCCAGAAAAAAGCAGTGGAGCTAAATTCTCCAAGAGAGACCGCACAGGAGGCAGCCAATCAGGGAAAGGCTGCAGACCCATATAAAGGGAGCTGCAGTTCAGAGCAGAGGAATGCAAATGGTGCTCCTGGCTCGCCCAAGGGAGCTGTAGTACCATGGACAGCTGAGTGCTGGCAGGGACCAGGGGAGCAAGAGAGAGCTCCTGGCTGGCTGGCTGCTGGGACTGAGTACAAGACTTCAACCCTACGGTAAGGGTGAACATTTGTGAAGGTGGGGGGGGCCGTGGGGAAGTAGCCCAGGGAATCATAGCAGCATTGTGAGAAGTTGAAAGGAGACACAGCAGCATGTGGCTGCTATTCATAGATTCCTGGGCTGGAACCCAGAGTAGTGGGCGGGCCTGGGTCCCCTCTTCACCAGCCAGAGGTGGAGTAGCATACTCCCTGAGGTGGGAGTTGAACCTAATTCCAGAGAGGGGACTGAAGGCCCTGAAGAGGGTCAGCAATTTAGTAAACATTGAACTGTATTGGACTTGAATACACCCTCCAGAAGAGGAACTGAGATACTTAGTGGCCCAGATGGAGAGCTGGGGCCAAAAGGGCCCAGAAAGGGCAAAACCATTGCCTCCAGGGACGAAGCCTTGCGGGGTACGGCTCAATACCAGGGCTGGCACTGTTTAAAGACTGCAGATTGAGACTTTATCATTGAACTGTTTATCCCGGAAATGGTTTTGTTTTGTTGAAAGCCCACAGTCTGTGTATTCACTTGGCCAGAGGTCCAAGTCACTGAGATCACCTGAGAAACCACTGACAGGAATCACCATAGGCTGAGGGCTGGTCTACACTGGGGGGGAGGCGGGGGTCGATCCAAGATACGCAACTTCAGCTACGCAAATAGCATAGCTGAAGTCGAAGTATCTTGGATCGAATTACCTGGGGTCCACACGGCGCGGGATCGACGGCCGCGGCTCCCCCGTCGACTGCACTACCGCCGCTCACTCTGGTGGAGTTCTGGAGTCGACGGTGAGCGCATTCGGGGATCGATATATCGCGTCTTAACGAGACGCGATATATCGATCCTGGATAAATCGATTGCTACCCACCGATACGGCGGGTAGTGAAGACCATACCCTGAGAGAGATGCAGGCACACACCCGAACAAGGGGGCGCTCGAGTGAGGTTAGTTCCACCCCTTACAGATGTCTTACCTGTAATTTTGATCTCATTTTGCCTTTCAAGAGGTATTTTGTGAATTTAGTTGCATCATTGCCATCACTTTGGGTAATATTTTATCTACTCCTGTAAATCAGTACTAAAATTACCTAAAGTTTGGAGGACTACTTTCTTTGAATTTTTAGTTAATTGGCATTCATTCAGCTTTTTGATGCTGCAGTTTGTACAATACATGTCTAGTTTGAGCCTTGTCTCTACTTACACCCGTATATAGAAGTATGGTACTAATTAATTCATTATCACTATTTGTTCTAGAATCTGTACTGGATGGTTTCTTCAAGCAAAGCTTTGATTCAAAAGTATTGGCTTGATAGAGAATATGATAGAAAATCAAGGCAATATGCTTAGATATTTCCTGTGCCACCTTGCTTTTTGCATTATGCACACTTTTTGCTTGTAGGGAGAAACTACAGCATTTAATGCAGCAAATTCTTTGTTCTAAGGCAGGTTAGATATGAAAATATTCTTAATATTGAACATCTTGATGAAATATAAGACCAAAATCAGATGTAAATAAAGTGTAATTGTTCAAATGGGACTCTTTATAAGCAAGCCTTTGCTGTCCTTGCTGCTGGAACCAGTGTAGTCCATTGGAAAGGGTACCAGACTGTGAGCCACACACTACCTGAGTTCTGTTATCAGCTCTGCCTTTCTTGCTATGTGATTTTGGCAGGTGAGATGATCTACAAAAGGAAAAGAAATTGGGCTGTTGATGCTTTATGGTATGCTTTATGGTATACATGTTTTTGTTTCTTTATGATCCTTTAAGTTGTGTAAAAAAAAAAAAAAAAAATTCCTGCAGGGTGTGTCTTGTTGGTTTTTACAAGTTCTTGTTTTTCCATTAGGATTTTAAATCTTACTGAGTCATGAAGGCACTTCGACTCTTAGTAGAGTACTAGAGATAGAGTGACATCATGAGCAAAGGGAATGAAAGTAGAGCTGCTAAGAGAAGAGATTTTGAAAAAGAATGGTTAAAACTCTGATGTTTGTTAACAAATACTTTACTGCAGCGACTAAGATTTCAAATAAGGAAGCCCTTTTATTAAAAGTTCAGCACTCTGACTCCTTCATTTGAAGATTTACATCCACTTCATGTCCTAGAAGTCTTCCAGGAGATCAGTAAAAACTAAACTGGACACTCCTGATATTTCTAAGGGGTGTGTGTGTGTGTGTGTGTGTGTGTGTTAAGGATAGAAAAATAACATTCAGCCCTTCATCTAGTATAAAGATGCACAAACCTAGCTTTAAAAAATCTTTTGTAGGTCACCTTTAACCTCTCTCTCTAATTGATTTTCCCCATCTCTAAAAAGCAGATGATGCTTTACCATATAAGGAACTAGCACTTTGCATCTCTAGATTCCAAGCACTTTACAATGATGAGCAGGAAGCATTGTTCATGATTGCTGTTCAGTACCTGTATCTATTAGTGACTCAGTTAATATTACAGTGAATATGGTCAATGTACAGCAATATTGATTGCAAAGATACAAAACATATAAATAGAAAAACACTTACATTCGCTTGCTCAACATGTTGCTAACGTTGAAGGAATTTTGATGGTTTTCTTTGCATCCCTCACATATAAGTAGATTAAGTAGTAATAATTAGGGGCTAATTATTTTAAGTTACTGTTTTCTGAAGAGTAGTAGCAATGAGACTCTTCTGGACAAACCTCCGTAAAACTTTGATCTTGTCTTCATCAAAGACTCATTAAAAATCCTTGCCAACTTTTTCAGTTACATAAATATTAACGATGGAACACATTCTCTTCTCCAGGCAACAGCAGCCACTAGCACCCTGTTAATTCAATTTCTCTGTTCCCCTTTCATAGACAGATGCTATGAATAATTTAGTCATCTGCTAATTAAAGATGAATGTAAGTTCAGCAGGCTGAACATATAAGCAGAGATCCTGTAAAAGAGACACATTTCCTTCCCTGGTAAATAGAAAAGTTTGATACTAGATACAGCTGTGTATCTGGCAATGGATTCTGTTTTGAATTCTTGTTGTTAAATGATTTGTACTCAACTTGAAGACTACCAGCTAATGGTTGCATACTTTTCCCCAGTATGTACTAGTACATTTTAAAAAATAATGGTAGCTGAAAAACATATGGGCAATATTTATCTTTGTTTGTTGTGAAAATTAAATCCAAGGATTTAGAATAGTGATGTAACAGGATTCAGTCCTTAGAATGTCTCGAATTGCATTTCTGTTAGTACTGGACGTGGTTTAATTTAATAACTTTTTACGTCATTTTCTTTTAAGAAAAGGTGAACAAATGTTCAATCATTCTGCCACTCATTTTCACTCTTGTTTTGCATTACGCACACTTGTTAAATCTTAAATTGGTAACTCTTCGGGGCACCTCTTATGCTTTTATATAGCATCTAACAGCAATTCTGATTGGGGTGTTTGGGGTATTGCAATACAAATGAAGAATAATCTATTTTAAGTATCTAGTGTCTGTCGCACTATCTGGAGTGGCTCACAACTGTGAAGGGTAGATGGTCAGAAAACAGGGCAGACACTCCAAGCTGGTGTTGTGTTCTACCATTAGATTTCACCAAGCCAGTAACAAATGTGAACTCCTGGATCACTATACCAGTCTTACCATGGAGTCACAAACAGTCCCCTTAGTCTCTCCACTCTATCGTGCCACCCAGAGAAACTGGACTTTTTGATAATAGGTGTCTTAAATAATAATAATAATTAATAATACAAAACCACGTCAGGTTGCTCCCAGTCCCAAAAGACTAGTCACTAATCACAGATCAATTGGTACTCTAGATCTTATACCCAGGACCACGCTAGTAGCCAATTATATAGTAAAAACTAAGGAAAGGTTTATTAGCTAAGGAAAGGAAGTGAGAGTTATTGAGAGGTGAAAGCAGGTAAAATGTATACATACAAAGGTGAGTCACAGTTTGTAATTCAAAATGGTGTCAGTGATGTAATAAACTGCCAGTTTCCCAAAAATCTTTTCAGGGTACCAGTTTGTCTCTGGGGATCTTTGCTTTGCATCTGGTACACTTCCCTGTAAGAGTCCAAATAGAAGGATTTCCCCCTGAATCCACACATATAGTTTCTTATCACAGAAAACAAGCTGACAGGTTTCAGAGTAGCAGCTGTGTTAGTCTGTATCCGCAAAAAGAACAGGAGTACTTGTGGCACCTTAGAGACTAACAAATTTATTAGAGCATAAGCTTTCGTGGACTACGAAGAAGAAGTGGGCTATAGTCCACGAAAGCTTATGCTCTAATAAAGCTGTTAGGGTAACTACCTATGTGGGCTTTTCCTTTGAAGAAGGAGAGTGAGGAATGCATTTTGAGTCTTTGACCTCTGATCATCCCACACAATGACCACTTGTTTGAAATTAGCTCTTTTCTCTTATAAGCCTTCATTTGCATTTTACAAGGCTTCTTTCTCCTTTGATGGGTTATTTAGTTACAGAGGTATACACAATGTAAATGTTTGCTTCTACAGATAAGTGAAAACACTGCAAGTAACAACCTATTAGTTTTCAGGAAGTTTTAAACACAAAATACACTCTTCTACATTTAACAATCATTTTGATCTATACTAATACACAAGTGAATTGGCCTGGCTTCGGCATGCACTAGCACCTGGTCTGCTAGCGTCAGTGTCATATTCCTGTATGTGGGCAAATACTCATTTCTTCTGTAGTTCATTTATTACTGCTATAACTAAATGTCTGTATCTTCTGATAATTTATTGTTGGAAGATTCTTTTGTAGACTACTATTTTCAGACTTATTGTGTGTGTAAAGGCTTATTCATGTAATAGTTTGCAAGTATTTCAGTTTTTGGTATATTTTGAATAAATTGCATATTTGACAATAAAATAGGCAACACTTGCATAGAACACAAAAGTTATATATTTTTCTTGCACATCAGTATATTGTAAAATACATGGAACTCTGGAATAAAAGATGCTTTATTTGGTTTTGACTGAGACTCCATTTTGTAAATATGTAAAAATATCAAAATGAGTTAACTAGTGCATACAAAAATAGAATTGTTAAGTCTCATTTTGGTCTCCTCTTTAGGAATACTGTTACACAGTAACAGTGGTTTTAAGTGTCCTCTGGGGACCAGAACGTACTGGTTTCCTTGTAAAGCTGTTGGGTTAATAAATGCTCAAATAAAATTGCACTCTGGATATATGCAAGCGAATGTATGGATCATATTCCATAAATGTCTAGTATGGACTTTCTTGTATCTTCCCAGGGCCGCCCAGAGGATTCAGGGGGTCTGGGGTCTTTGGCGGCGGGGGTCCTTGTGCTCCGGGACTTTGGGGCACTTCGGCAGCGGGTCCCGGAGTGAGTGAAGGACCCTCTGCTGAACTGCTGCTGAAGACCTGGAGCAGAAGGAACCCTCGCTGCTGAATTGCCACCGAAGATCCGGAGCGGGAGAAGCCCTCGCTGCCAAATTGCTGCCGGAGACCCGGAGCGGAAGAAGCTCCGGGTCTTTGCTCCGGTGTGTTTGGCGGCACTGAAGGACCTGCTGCCGAAGACCCGCTGAAAACTCTTGTGGGGGGCCCCTGAAAACTCTTGTGGGGGCCCCTGCGGGGCCTGGGGCAAATTGCCCCACTTGGGCTCCTCCCCCCCAATCTGGGTAGCCTGTATCTTCCTGTGAACCATATGGTACTGGCCATTGTTGGAGAGTGAGTACTGGATTTGTTGTTTCACTGGTCTGATCTGGTATGGCAGTTCTTATTTCCATACCAGATGAGGCCCACAGTCAAAGACGCGAGTCATTTTCTATTTGAACCTGGTTCTGTGCAGTAGCTATAGGCCCTGCCCTTTGCCTCTTGACTCTGTTGGGGGATAATGTTGCAAGAGAAGTTTATAGATATAAACTCTGCATTTTGCTGTTTTTGTCCAGCCTGGTTTTCCCTTTTCATGGATTCAGAAATAATTTTCATAACCTTAACTACTAGGCCGTTCATTGCAGCAGCACTCTGCCAGTTTAGTTTTTGGTGTTTCAGAGTAGTTTGATTAGACTTCACATCTTTAATTTGTTTAATACTCTTGCAAATCTGTTAGAAAAAGATGCTGCCTCACACTTGCCAGTCATGTGATGTCCTATGAAAAACATCAAATTAAATGAGCTATCTGGGGCTTTTCATTTGCACCAAGTGGCTTTGATTTGACCATTATAACAATGACACTGTAAAACAGTCTTACTGTAACTGTTAGATTTTGGCTTTCTAAAATGACTTTTGCTTGTTCAGCCTTCTCTCATCAGTGCAGCTTGTTTTAGAGGTACTGCCCTCAGCTGGTATAAATTGGAGTAGCTTGACTTCGGGGGAACTACCCTTATTTTATCCCAGGTGAGGATATACTTCATGGTGTTGAAATGAAGATGTTTAAACCATTTTTGAAGCTATCAATTTTCACTAATGAACATTTGCAGTCAAACATAAATATATGCTTTTAGGGTTTTCATTGAAAAATTGACAAGTAGCAACGATATTCGCTTCAGAAATCTGTTTGATGCGTTAAGTATAGCTATAGTTGTAGGTCTCAGTGTTCTTTTTTTTTAAACGTTACGTTTTCTTTTTAACCGTCATGGGCCTGATCCAAAAAGGTATACTACTGCAATATTTTACCTATTACTGTCTAAACCAGGATAAAGTTATTAGGACAGCGGTTCCCAAACTTTTTGTCAGCAAGATCCCATTTTAATTAATTATTTCCTGCTGGGACCCCAGACAGCATGGAGGATGCCATTATGAAGAGGAAAAATGGCATCCTTCACACAACATGACCTCACACACGCCATATGAGTGAGGTTTTGTGACATAGAGGGTGCAATTTTGAAGAGCACAATGGCGTCTTCTGCAGAGTGTGACCTTGCATGCATCATATGTGTGAGGTCATGCTGCATAGAAAAATTGTGTCCTCCGCACAGCGTGACCTTATGTGTGTGGTGTGTATGTGAGGTCATCTTGTGCTCAGGATTGTACATACAAGTTCACGCTGTGTGGAGAAGAATGATGTGTTCCCACACTAAGGATTGCTGCAACCCCATTTGAGGTTGCAACCCACGGTTTTTGAATCGATGTTCTAATAACTTTATCCTGGATTAGACAGTAAGAGATAAAATATTCTGGTTTCTCTTCAGATCGTATAAATCTTTTACCTTTTATGTACCTGATTTAGATTACATAGAGGGATGTTTGGACACCTGTGGATTCTTCACCTTGTCGTCTTTCAGGTGGTTTCCCTTGAAACTGACTCTGAGATTTATAATTAGTTGGTAAAGGGAGTAAGTAAACACTTAGCAGGCTGATGCTGAACAAATAAAGTGACTATTACCCTGATTGTCTGCGTTTGTTACTGATAAACCAACAGATTCAATTTCTTGCTTACAGTTAGAGCTGAGCAAATTTTTTGACTGAAACTATTTGCAAAAAATGAAGATTGGGTGACACTGAAACACTTCATTAATTTGTGTTGAATTCATTGTTTAGGTTAAAAAAATTCCCAAAAAATCCCCAAAATATAAACATTTCATTTTTAACATTTTAATATTAAATGTTTTGGTATTTTCAGTTCAGAGAGAATTTCAGTTTCAAAATTTCCTTTAGTTTTTATTAAAAATTGATCAAAAGGGTCAAAATCTAACCATTTTAAATGGCCAAAATCTAACATTTTGATTTTTTTTAAAATAAAACATTTTGTTTGACCTGAAACTATTTTTTATTTTTCAGAATTACCAGCAAATAAAAAAAAAAATTATTCACCAGCTTCATTTGCAATTATATATAGTCTTTAATTTAAGCTAAAGGGTTGATCAGTGAATCCCATCCTTCATATTTTTCCAGATCAGTTGAGATAGCAAGGTTGTCATTATTCAACATTAAGATTCCATCTGAATCACTCCTGAGATGGGGATTTAACTGCTTGCAGGACAAATTAGAGGAAGTCTACAGACATCAATACAGGAACTCCAGTAGAGCTTGGTTCAGGTCCTTCTTACTCAGAACATATCAACAACCATTTTTGCTACCCTTTTGTTAGCAGTTCCTCTCTGTGACTCTTCTCCCTCCCCCTCCCCTTTGGCTCAGTTTTGTTGGCTGCTTGTGTGACTTCCATGGCTGTTTTAAATTTATCTGGATTTCTTATTTTGTTTACGGCATCTGAGTTTAACAATTTAAAAGTCAACAGCTGTGGCGAGATCTTACAGTTCAGTTACTACTTTTTCTAACTGTGGTTTAAAAATAGTAACAATTGGCAAATTCTGAGGCTTTTAAAAGTGACTGATGAGCTTTAAAATGCTAACATGAATATGCTTGTGTTTGGCTGAATCTATATTATAATTGAATTATTCTTTTTAGGATCAGGAGTAATCTTTACAACTTTTGTTCTCATATTTTCTTTGATGTCAGGATAGGTGAAATTATATTTAACTTGGTATTACTGATTTTGGTTGTATAGATTTTTATAGCTCTTCACATGCAGTCATAACTTTTCACTTTTCCCATTAAGGTTGCTGACAGCTTAGTGGAAATGTATTTTGGCTGATTGGTTCTGAGATCATCAGGGAAAGTACTCATGCACTGTATTTTATATGGCGTAGTTGAAATACCATATGTGTGAATGGAGTTTAAGTGCAAAGAGGGACATCTTTGCAGAGAGACAGCCTTGCCAATCTCCATGGATTTTACTCTTCTTCAGTCTTCTTTCTTTTCTCAGTGTTTCCCAAGTAAGGAGTAAACAAAGGCTGAACTTCTTCGAGTAATATCCCTGTGGGCTCTACTTCTGGTTCTCATGTGCTCCATTCACCTTCAATCGGAGAATTTTGCAAGTAGTATTCAGAACCGGGAGATCAAGATGGGGCTTCTTATGGGAGAGTGGTCCCTTCACACTGTTTCCGAGCCAGGTCAGGAGAACCCATCTGTACATTAGTCTCCAGGCAGATCCATTGCCTCCTCAACTTCAGCTAAGCACTCCTCAAGAAAAGGAAAGGTTTCAGACCTCCAAAGGTCCGAGGAAGAGGCGCTACAACTCACCTCGCTGAGAGTTTGCCCCTAAAAGACCTTGATTCCCCCCTCTGAGTCAGTGGTCTTGGAATTGTTGACTTCTCTACCCGTTATTGTTCAGGCTACAGATTCTTCCAGTACCAGGGGAGTTGGGGAACTCTAACTCTTAAATATGGCTCTGAGCAAGCTTCCGTACTATCTGGGTATATCAGGCTGTCATTGCTGAGGGGCAGTTACTAGCTAGGACATGACTTCAAGTATCCTTAGATGTGGCAGACAGCATGGCTCGTTCTGTCTCAATAGTGGTAGATACGCACAGGCATCATGGCTTCAGCAGTCCTGGTTTAGTAGATAGCATGCTTCTCAGAAATCCCGTCCCATACAGGTTTTTTTTTTTTTTTTTTTTTTCTGGTTCCAGAGTCCTACTGAACCCTCTAGAAAGAGGTGGAGACCAATTTTAGATCTAAAGTTGCTAAAAAAAAAAAAAATTGTAAAGTTTCAAAAAATTTAGGATGCTGACTCTGGCAGTGATAATTCCTTCATTAGACCCAGAGCATTGGTTTTCAGCCCTTGACCTACAAAATGCGTATTTCCATATTGTAATACACCCATCTCACAGAAGATACTTGTGTTTTGTGATAGGCCAGGATCACTTCCAATATTAAATGCTTCCTTTCGGAGTCTCCTCAGCTCCAAGAGTGCTCTAAAAAATTCTGGCAGTGGTGGCTGTTGACTTTTGTTGGGAGATGGTCGTATTTCCATTGACATTTGGCTGTTCAAGGGTTGTTCTTATGAAGAAATGCTGTTAGCCACCCAGAAGGCCCTATTTTTGTTTCTATGCTTAGGCCTCCAGGTCAGTGTCAAGAAGTCCATGCTGAGAGAAAACACACTTCCAAGGAAAAAGGAGTCTGGTGGCACCTTAAAGACTAACAGATTTATTTGGGCATAAGCTTTCGTGAGTAAAAACCTCACTTCTTCGGATGCATAGAGTGAAAGCTACAGATATGCCTGCATCTGTAGCTTTCACTCTATGCATCCGAAGAAGTGAGGTTTTTACTCACGAAAGCTTATGCCCAAATAAATCTGTTAGTCTTTAAGGTGCCACCAGACTCCTTGTTGTTTTTGTAGATACAGACTAACACGGCTACCCCCTGATACTTGACACTTCCAAGGGGGATCCTTGGATATGCTGACTGCTGGAGCCTATCTTCTCATGGACAGATTTGTTACTCTATTAAACCTTGTCAGAACTATTCAAGTGAACCTTCAAACCTTAGTGAGTAACTGCGTCCAGCCCCAGGATCACATGATGGCTTGCACTTTCATCACAGACCATACAAGATTATACATTCTCTGTTTTCATGGGTGGCTCAGAATAGTCTGCTCACTAAACAGACACAGCTTAGATGAACAAGTTTCTGTTCCATGCCAGGTGAAAGATTCCCTTGACTCGTGGAAAGAGCACCACAACATCAACACTGGTATTCCGTTTCTCTGGCCAGCGCCAACAGTCACCCTAATAATGGATGCATTACTGCTGGGATGGGGTGGGGGGGCACAGCCTGATGCTCATACAATCCAGGGCAGATGGTTAGCCGTTGGAACTAAGAGCTGTCAGGAACGTCTGTCTCCTTTTTCTGCCTTTCATTAGAGGAGAGTCTCTTGAGATCATGACGGACAATGTAACCTGCATGTTTTTATATCAACTGTCAAGGCAGCAAGAGATTTCCCTCTCTAAAGCAATAAAGTTATGGAATTTGTACACAGTTCATCACATTCACATTTCAGCAATGCTCTTTTCCAGAGTGCAAAACACCACGGATAATGCCCTCAGTAGGCATTTCTCCCAAGACTACAAATGGGAATTGGATCCCCAAATCCTAGATGACCTATTTTGAATGTGGAGATGTCTGGAAGTGGACTTCTTTGCCACTGCCACAAACATAAAGTATTATCTGTTCTGTTAAAAAGGAGGTGTAGGTCTCCATCCTCTGGGAAATGCCTCCCTGCTATCTTGGACGTAGGGCCTGTATTATGCATTTTCCCCAACACCTCTAATTCTAAGAGTGAGAAACAAGGTTTTCAGGTATCTAAAAGGGTGTCATAAGGAGGAGGGAGAAAACTTGTCCACCTTAGCCTCTAAGGATAGAACAAGAAGCAATGGGCTTAAACTGCAACAAGGGAAGTTTAGGTTGGACATTAGGAAAAAGTTCGTAACTGTCAGGGTGGTTAAACACTGGAATAAATTGCCTAGGGAGGTTGTGGAATCTCCATCTCTGGAGATATTTAAGAGTAGGTTAGATAAATGTCTATCAGGGATGGTCTAGACAGTATTTGGTCCTGCCATGCAGGCAGGGGACTGGACTCGATGACCTCTCAAGGTCCCTTCCAGTCCTAGAATCTATGAATCTATAAGGTCAGGCAGGACAAAGCTAAGGCCAAGGTTACCCTACTAGTCCCAGCATGGCTGAGACAGGCATGGTACCTGTACCTGTTTCGATTGATCATTGGACCAGGAAACAATCTTCCATGCATCCCTGATCTGCTTTCACAAGATGTTGTCTGAATGCGTCATCTCAACCTGGAAGTTCTCTACCTCCAGGCATGGCTTCTCGATGGTTTGTGGGTATAGAATCTACTTGCTCTGGAGAGGTATGGCAAGTATTCTTAAACTGCAGGAAAGAATCTACCCATAGTACTTGCCTTCAGAAGTGGACAAGATTTAGCTTTTGGTGTGAGCATCAGGAACTCAGACCTGAATCGTCTTCGTTTTTGCTTATCCTGGTTTACCTGCTACAGCTGAAGAGAACAGCTTTATCAGGTAGCTCAGTCAAGGTTCATTTGGCTGTGCTAACAGCATTCCCTTCTCCAATAGAAGGGTTCTCAGTGTTTTCTTACTCTATAATGCTAAGGTTCATTAAAGGACTTGGGAACCTCTTCCCTCAAGTAAAAATAACCACACCCGTTTGGGAGTGGGTCAGTGTAGATCTCAGAGGTCTCACAAGACTCCGATTTTAACCAAAGGTGACATGTTCCTTACTGAATCTGTCTATGAAGATGGCCTTTTTAATAGCCATTACATCGGCTCGAAGAGTTAGAGAAATCAGGGCCTTGATGGAAGATCCTCCTTTCAGGGTGTACTTCAAGGACAAGGTTTCCCTAGGTTCACACCCTAAATTCTTATCTAAAGTGTTGTCTGAATTTCAGCTGAACCAGACTATCCATGAGGAGGTTTATCTCCTCTCCCGTGGGTATCTCCCCTCCCCTCCCCCCAAACCACATAGCTCAGGACAGGGAGCTTCTGTCCATACCTTAGATGTGAGAAGAGCATTTGTCTTCTATCTAGATGGATCAAACCATTTTGGAGGTCTCCTAGACCAGTGGTTATCAACTGGGGTACGCGTACCCCAGGAGGTATGCACAAGTCTTCCGGGGGTACATAACTCATCTAGATATTTGCCTAGTTTTACAACAGGCTACATAAAAAGCAGTAGAGAAGTCAGTACAAACTAATATTTCATACAGATAATGACTTGTTTATACTGCTCTATATACTATACCCTGAAATGTAAGTATTTATATTCCAATTGATTTATAACTATATGGTAAAAATGAGAAAGTAAGCAATTTTTCAGTAATAGTGTGCTGTGACACTTTTATATATTTTGTCTGATTTTGTAATCTGCTAGTTTTTGAGTGAGGTAAAACCTGGGGTACGCAAGACAAATCAGACTCCTGAAAGGGGTACAGTAATTTAGAAAGTTGAGAGCCAGTGTCCTAGACCATTTATTTCTATTGCATACAGATTTAAGGGATTCACTATTTCTACCTGAGACTATCAAGGTAGATTTCATGGTGTATTTTTGCTTGCTATGAGGCTGCCAACCCCCTCCCTCCTGCTAGGGGATTGGGCCGTTCTGCAAGGTCACAATCAACATTTGTGGATCCACTTGAGGACATTCCAGTAACTGAAATTTGCAGAGCTGCTACGTGATCTTCAATATGTACTTTCACCAAACATGATGCCTTGGTCCATGCCTCTGACATGTCAGTTGGCAGTGCAGTTCTGTCCTCAATACTGGACTGTATTCCAAAGTTCCCTCCTCCTTCTAAGGATACTGCTTGGAAATCACCTGAAGTGGAAAATCCATAGGGATGGTACTCAAAGAAGAATAAGAGGTTACTTGCCCTGTGCAGTAATTGTAGTTCTTTGAAATGTGTGTCCTTATGGGTGCTCCACTACCCATCCTCCTTCCCCTCTGCCTCAAAGTTTCCTTGGTGGACTTCGTGCTAGAGAAGTAACTGCGGACAGTTCCCCTGCTCAGCTCTGTATAGCCTCACTGCGGGGCACAAGGATGTGTAGGACACATGCGTAGGCCAAACAGACACTGCTAGTGAAAAAAGCTATTTATCTAAAATGAGGTTTAAGTGCTACATAACTCAAAAGTTTCTATTAGTAAATAACAGATTTAGGCCTGAATCCATATGCTCTGCTTTCCATAGAATTACTAGTTTGCAAGCAGTCCACTTGACTTGTTTTCATGTCTTCCATTTTGTTACAGTTTTGAAATTGCTCAAAAATGTGGTAAATCTTTTTTATTGTGTTCTCAGATTTGTCCCGAATTTAGACTTGCCTGTTTAGTGTCCTGTGTCACCTTTTTGTGTGACTGCTTTCAGTAGTAATAGTGATTGTCTTCCCTTTGCTCTTAGTCATAAAGTGTCTTGTCTGTTTCCAGCAGATTCTGTTCCTGTTTCAGTTCAGACACTATAGATATAGCCCTTTCTCATAGATGTGGAGATGAAGTGTTTACAGATCATTAAATATGTTGTTGCAGCGTGACTTATTTGTTTTTTAATTAATACACAGCAGTGCAGTCTTAACTGTTACATAGTCAGCTTCATTAGGTTAGCTCTCACACAAGAATTTTTTTCCTTTCTATTGGCTTGTTAAATAATTAAACTCTTTCTATTTCTGTGTTTACATAGCCACTGGTATACATCTAATCATACTTAATTATTTATAAGATGCACTAACAAGTTTTCCCAAGTCTAATAAATACTTCAGGTGTGAGGGATGTGAGCAGCATGTTAGGAGATTTGTATGATATCTCAACTTCATGGTTTCTCTGTTATACCTTTTGAAAAATGCAAAGAGAAGTCGCCTTAAAGGTAGCCTGATAGTAGTATGCCTGTCCTAAGGCAGGAGTATGAGATAAGTGTGTGTGAAAAGTGTGTGTATGTTAAAAACAAAAACAAAAAACATATGTTCTTACAACTCTGGTTGAGTCCACCTAGTGACCGGTCACCAGGCTGTTTTATAATTGGACCCAAGCCAGCTGGGTCTGGGCAGAGTCCAGGCGTGGTCTCTGACTACAGAAACGCTCGCAGGGGAAGATTCTCTGTGTGAAGCCCTTCCTTGGGACATAAGACTCCACTGTCCAACTGCCCTAGGCTCCAAGACCAGTGCTGAACCTCCCAAGCCTCCCCTGGCATTTATACATGCTTCCCCCAGAGCTCCACCCTTGTGGGTGCTCTGGTTTATAGTTTTACTCTTCAAGGACACAAGGTAGGTAAGGAACAGGCTTTGCACAGGAACTGCTTCAACACACACACTTCAACTCTCTTGTGTTGTCTTAGAATACAGATCCCACAAAACAAACGCCTGAATGCAAATCTCCATCATGACCCAGAGTCCTCAGGTTCTGGTCAGCGTCCTTGGGGCAGGGAAAAGCCTCTCTTGCCTTGCTGCTCCTTCAGCTTTGTCCTTCTGTTTCTGGTGATGAAATGGCTCCCCTTGCTAAGAGAGCATGTCTGTTTTAAAAAGCAGTCTGTAACACCTTGACTGTTGCTCCTCCTCTTCTTGGATTTTCCATGCTGCAGTGCCATATTGAGTTGCTGGCAGAGGGTGTGACGGGTTCGGTCACAGAGACCCCCTTGAGGCTGTCACCTGACAGTTTGGGACTCCAGAACCCTGCCTTGTTGAGTCAGACACACTAGTCTGCTGCAACACAGACCCAGGTCTGGTCCCCCTGCCCCCTAAAGCTGCAGACTTTAACCAAAAGCTGCTTAGCAAGTTACCTATCTCCAGCACCCAGTTCCCAATGGGATCCAAACCCCAAATAAATCCGTTTTACTCTGTATAAAGCATATACGGGGTAAACTCATGAATTGTTTGTCCTCTATAACGCTGATAGAGAGAGATGCACAGCTGCTTGCTCCCCCAGGTATTAATCACTTACTCTGCACTTACTAATAAACAAAAGTGATTTTATTAAGTATAAAAAGTAGGATTTAAGTGGTTTCAAGTAATAACAGAACAAAGTAAGTTACCAAGCAAAATAAAACAAAACATTCAAGTCTAAGCCTAATACATTTAAGAAACTGAATACAGGTAAATCTCACCCTCAGAGATGTTCCAATAAGCTTCTTTCACAGACTAGACTCCTTCTAGTCTGGGCCCAACCCTTTCCCCAGGTATAGTTCTTGTTAGTTCCAGCTCGGGTGGTAACTAGGGGATTTCTCATGACTGGCAGCCCCCTTTGTTCTGTTTCACCCCCTTTTACATCTTTGGCACAAGGCGGGACTCCTTTATTTCTCTCTGGGTTCCCACCCTTCCTTCTAAATGGAAAAGCACCAGGTTTAAGATGGATTCCAGCATCACGTGACATGTTGACATGTCCTGTGAAGCTTCATTACTCACTGGCTGGCATCCACTTGTATATGGGAAGGCTTACAAGTAAATAGAGCCATTTACAGCCAATTGTCCTAGTTGATGGGAGCCATCAAGGTTCCAAGCCACCATTAATGGCCCACACTTTGCATAGTTACAATAGGACTTCAGAGTAATACATCGTATTTCTAGCTTCAGATACAAAGATACAAATTTATACAAATAGGATGAACACACACACTAGATTACAGTAACTCCTCACTTAACGTTGTAGTTATGTTCCTGAAAAATATGACTTTATGTGAAACGGTGTTAAGTGAATCCAATTTCACCATGAGAATGAATGTAAATGGGGTGTTAGGTTCCAGGGAGATTTTTTTTTTGCGGGACAAAAGACATTATATACACATACAGTATAAGTTTTAAACAATTTTAAACAAACAGTTTAATATTGTACACAGCAATGAGGGGCTGCTCTTCTAGAGAATCCTGCAAGCAGTGGACAAAGCAGGCAGCTGCCAAGTGGTGTTATAAGGGAGCATTGCACAACTTTAAATGAGCATGTTCCCTAATTGACCAGCGACGTAACAACGTTTACTGGGATGACTTTAAGTGAGGAGTTACTGTATAAGCTTTGTAATGATACCTTACAAGAGACCTTTTGCATAAAGCATATTCGTTACATTATATTCACATTCATAAGCATATTTTCATAAAGCATATGGAGTGCAATGTCACAGAGGGTCATTAACAGTCAATGATTCTGCAAATAGCAATTCTATTGTTCCACTACTGTAGATTTGTTGTTTTAGATGTAGTCTTGGTCTACATTACCAAGTTTTACCAGTAAAACTTGCCCTCTGTTGGCACAGCTTTGTGAGAGTCCATATTCAATTTTGAGTCCTGTTTCATGCCTGCCCTTTCACCTTGCTCCTGACCATCAGCTACCAAACCATGAACTTCTGTTGGTCAATTTAAACTGCGTCTGCTCTTGGCGCTCTTCCACTGGTACAATGCCTGTGTGGATGCTGCATTACCTGTACCAGCAGCAAACCTGCAATTCCACTGTCCTTGTGGCAGTGACGGTTCTAGTTAAATGTTTGAACTCTGCTACCCCGGGGTCACAATGTCCGGAAGCTCACGTGCCATCTTTCCCTTAAGATCCCCAGCATGTTTTGGAAATGCTTTTCTTCCTGTATGCGTACCAGTATGGCCTCATCTGAAGCTGCAGGTAACCCTCTAGCAAACCTTTGTTGCTCACTGGTTCAGAAAAGAAGCCCTGGATTTCCTCAGCCTCTATGGGGATGTGGCAGTGCTATCCCAGCTGCAGAATTCCTGCAGGAATAATAGATGTTCATTCAGACATTGCAAAGGAGATGCAAAAGGTGGGGTACTTCAGGGACGAGTTGCAGTGCCTGGCAAAGGAAAGGAACTGAAATAGTCCTATCAAAAGGCAAAGGAGGGCAAAAACAATCTGCTACTATGCGGAATTCAATCCTATGCTGAATGGGGACTGCACTGCCAATCTGCAAGTGTCCGTGGACACATCATGACATCTAGAGGAAATCACCCCGGAACTGCACAACAAAAGAGCTTGTTGAGGTGGGAGATGTAGTGGATGCAGAACGCACAGCCAGCCAGGAGCTCTCCAAGACCCAGCTGATTCCAGAACTAGAAGCCACTGAAGAAGAGGACAAAGATTCAGGTAAAAGTACTCTACTGTTCCCATTAATGCACGTCTTGTTTAACATTGTTGCCCCAACACTTTACCCCACCTCTTCATCTCCTCCAACACCCTCTCAAAATGGTGGCAGCGAGGCAGAGAACAAAAGAAATATTTTAAAGTAATTTGTTTATTTTAAGAGTGTATGTGAGCAGTAATAGTAAAAAACCCAATATTTTAAAATACTAGAAAGCATTCCTAAACAAATACTTCAGCAGGAAGAAAAAGAAGTTGGTCAAGAAAGGACATATTCTCAGAGCAGAGTTCAGCATCTGAGTCTCTGAATTGAGAGAACACATGCCAGAGGGAAGCCAGAAGGACCAAGAGGTGTGTCAGCTCCTCAGACAGCAAACTCAGATGTGCCAATGTATTAAGAAGCGAAACATATATAAAGGAAAAACATCCCTGCTTGGAACTTAAAAAAAAATCTGTGTTTCTAAGAATCTAAGCTTCATGTTCTTTCCCATACCACCCAATGTTAATGTCAGTGCGGTGTCCCCAGTTGTCTAATACCTGTTAAAAAGAAGTACATTTTTGTTTTTTTGTTTATGTAGTCTGAAGCAGGGACACCAGCAAGATTGGGATATGCATCCTATCTACTGCTCCACCACAATTAAGGAAGCCAATTAAATCTATCTGTTTCCTGCGTACTATCCAAAGTAGCAGTCGTGCAGCAGGACACGCTTAATGGCCTTGCACACCTGGATAATGACTGTCCCCACCATAGATTCTCCAGCACCATACTGATTGTCCACTGCCAAATTGCAAGCCACCAGAGCATGATTGTCACCTATTTCTCAATTGTCAAAGCAGCTCTCTTTCAATATCTTTGTGCTGGACAGGTGATGCGAGCTCAGTCTTGGAGTTGTGAGCCATGGCCTTCCTCATCCAAAAGTTCTGAAGCCATTGCTGGTCATCCCTTCACAGACCCCGAGTACCGGAGGCCACTGTGTCTCACGCCTCCCCCTCCCGCCTCGGGAGGCTCTGAGGCAACTGCTCCAGCACCAATGCAGGCCCACACTCCTAGCGTGATGGACCTTGAGCAACAAGATCCTCCACAAGAGGACCTCGCGCAGGATCCCTTAGTCCTGGGTGTATCTTCCTAGTCCTCGCCTGATGAGGCAGTGGCGGGGACTACGGTCTCAGGCCCTCCTCCTGTGGATGTCCGTGCCCACCATGAACTGCTCCGCAGAGTGGCGCGCAATAGAGGTGGTGGAGGTAGAGGACCCTGTGATGGACATTCTGTCCACGGAGGCACCATCCAGAGTTGCCCCACCCCCTCATACGAACCATACAGGCCAATGCCAAGACAATTTGGCAATCGCCAGCCTCTATTCCACCTATGGCCAAGGGGGTGGAAAGGAAGTACTTTGTCCCTTCAAAGGACTACGAGTATCTTTATACACCCCCCCCAACCGTGCTCCTTTGTCGTGGCTTCGGTCAACGAGAAGGAGCGGCACGGTCAGCAGGCCCCGGTGCCTAAATCAAAGCACGCTAGATGCCTAGACTTGTTTGGGTGCAAGGTGTACTCAGCCAGAGGCTTGCAGCTCAGGGTGGTCAACCAGCAGGCACTCCTGAGCCGATATGACTATAATTCATGGCACTCTATGGAGAAATTCAAGGAGTTCGTTCCACAGGAGTCCAGAGAGGAATTTGGGGCTCTAGTAGAGGAGGGCAAGAAGGTGGTCAGAATCTCCCTACAAGCCTCTCTGGACGCGGCAGACTCAGCAGCTAGGACCCTGGCCTCGGGCATAGCCATGCGCCGCATCTCGTGGCTGCAGGTCTCTGGCTTACCACCAGAGTTACAGCAGACCCTCCAGGACCTGCCCTTTAATGGCCAGGGCTTATTCTCCGAGAAGATGGACTCAAGGCTGCAGAGTCTGAAGGATTCGAGAATTATCATGCGCTCTCTGGGAATGCATACCCCAGTACACAGAGAAGGCCCTTCAGACCACAGGCTCAGAGGTCATACCCTCCCCCTCGGCCTAGACAGGACTTCTTTAGAAGACACGGCCGAGGTGGTAAAAGGAAACAAACTGGATACCAAGCCAGCCAAGGCCAGGGCCCTCCGAAGCCATCGGCAGTGCCTAAGCAGAACTTTTGAAGGTGCGCCCGAGGACAGAGCCATTCAGGATCCTTTCCCGCCTTTCCAAAATCGTTTCTCCCATTTCCTCCATGCCTAGTCCTACGTAACATCAGACCGTTGGCTCCTACACACGGTAGAAAGGGGATACTCCCTCCAATTTGCTTTCTCCCCCCCCGCCCGTCCCTCTTCAGGGACCCTTCTCACGAGCACCTCCTTCTACAGGAGGTCCTATCACTCCTGGCTTTGGGAGCGATAGAGGAGGTTCCAGAAGAGATAAGGGGGGTTTATTCCCGCTTCTTCCTAATCCCCGAGGCCAAGGGTGGGCTTTGGCCCATCCTGCACCGACGCGGACTCAACAAGTTTATGGTAAAGTTGAAGTTCCGCATGGTCACACTAGGGACCATTATTCCTTTCCCTGGATCCTGGAGACTGGTACGCCGCCCTCGACATGAAGGACACGTATTTCCACATTGCGATCTACCCAGTGCACAGATGCTTCCTTCACTTTGTGGTTAATCAACAGCACTTTCAATTCACTGTCCTTCCTTTCGGCCTATCCACAGCCCCCGGAGTGTTTGCCAAATGCATGGCTGTGGTGGCTGCCTCCCTTCGTCGACAACGGGTCCAAGTGTTCCCATATCTCAACGACTGGCTTATTTGGGGTCACTCCAGAGATCAGCTGCAGTCTCATGTTGAGCTCACCAGGAACATGTTCAATTGGCTGGGCCTCCTGCTCAATGTCTTGAAATCCACTCTGGTACTAACCCAGAAGATAGAATTCATAGGAGCAGTATTAGACTCAGGCCTAGCCCGGGCAATTCTTCCGGAAGCACGCTTCCAATCCCTGGTCCCTACGTGGGATCTTAACCTGGTCCTATCCAGACTCCTGGGTGCCCCGTTCGAGCCGATGGCCACCTACTCGCTCCTGTACTTTTCCTGGAAGACAGGCTTCCTTGTAGCTATCATCTCAGCGAGGCGTGTGTCTGAGCTCAGGGCACTCACATCGGGACCACCGTATATGGTGTTCCACAAGGACAAGGTACAGCCGCGACCCCACCCGGCCTTCCTCCCTACGGTGGTGTCTGCCTTCCATGTCAACCAGGACATATTCCTCCTTGTCTTCTACCCGAGGCCACACGCTTCTCGATGGGAGTAACAGCTGCACTCCCCAGACGTTCGCAGGGCCCTCGCCTTCTACATCGAGCGAACAAAAACCTTCAGGAAAACGTCACAGCTGTTTGTTGCTGTGGCAGACCGGATGAAAGGCCTTCCGGTCTCCTCGCAGCGCATCTCGTCCTGGATCACATCATGCATCTGTGCGTGCTATGACTTGGCTGGTGTCCCAGCTACGCACCTTACCGCGCACTCTATGTGGGCTCAGGCTTCATCCTCTGCTTGCCTGGCGTATGTGCCCATACAGGAGATATGTAGGACAGCGACTTGGTCATTGATGCACACCTTCGCCGCCCACTATGCGAAAGTGCAGCAGTCCAGGGGTGATGCTGCATTTGGTTCAGTGGTCCTTCACTCCGCGACATCTCACTCTGACCCCACCGCCTAGATAAGGCTTGGAATCGATATGAGCAAGCACTTGAAGAAGAAAAGACAGTTACTCACTTTTGTAACTGTTGTTCTTCGAGATGTGTTGCTCATATCCATTCCAAACCCGCCTTCCTTCCCCTCCGTCGGAGTAGCCGGCAAGAAGGAACTGAGGGGGTGCTGGGTCGGCCAGGGCATCTATCAAGAGATGAAGTAGAAAATACTACATGTGTGCAATTTGGCATAGTTAACTTGTGGGAGAAAAAATAAAAAGTTTTATTATTTTGAGTGCTTGGCTTTGCAAACTTAATGTTGCATTAATAGTCACCTTTTTGTAAAGATAGATCCAAGGGCTGGTCCACACTAACCCCCCACTTTGAACTAAGATACGCAACTTCAGCTACGTTATTCACGTAGCTGAAGTTGAACTATCTTAGTTGGAACTTACCGCGGGTCCACACGCGGCAGGCAGGCTCCCCCGTCGACTCTGGGTACTCCTTTCGCCGAGCAGGACTACCGGTGTCGACAGCGAGCACTTCTGGGATCAATTTATCCCGTCTAGAAGACCAATTGCTTACCGCCGGACCCGGAGGTAAGTGTAGATGTAACCCCAAGATGCAAAATTCAGCTCTGAATTTTGAAAAGAACCGTCTCTCTGTTCACACCTAATAAGGGATGGGGGGGGAGGAAAGGGGGGAAGAGCATGTGGTGTGTGGGAGTGTTGTGTTCATTGTGTTGTATCAGTCCATTATGGAGATACAGCTCAGTTATGAAATCTGGATCTGACTTTAGATTCTGGCACTACCCTGAAAACAACTTTCACCCCCTACTGTTTATAAACTCAGGAATATTTGAATCTGGAGTTTTGGATTGAAACCATCCTAGATTCTTGCATTTAATTTCCTAGGCCATTTTTAGAATAAAAGGAAAAATTCCGAGGAATTCACTTGCCAAGATACAAGCTTCATGAGTTCAGCCATTGGAGTTGGTAAATTTATTGCCCTGGGATTGATTAATTAGGCTTGTAAAGATATAATGATTCTGGAATCTTTAGTTCAGAGCTCAGGAACAGTCCTTGCTCCAAAATTATTCTACCTCTCAGGCTTACAGTTTCCTCCTCAGAAAATGAGTTATAAATTCCTATACCAAAAAACCTGTACTGTTCACTGTGTGTACTGTGGTCTTGTCTTACAGCAGTTGTGACTTGTGTGGTTGTATGTTAAGGCACTGTCATAGGATACACTTGTTCTAAAATTGCACTCCACACAAGGTTGAAGGCATTTGTGCTTGGTCTTTGATGCTTCACAGCATACTTAAGGAACCATACAGTCTGTCTGAGCCATGTTATTTTTAAAGAGACTCTTTCCAAGATGCTGTGTATAGAGCTCAGCTGCACTATTTCTGGCAAAAGCAAAGAGAGAGTTCTTCTCCCTTTTTCTCCTTGTCCTTTGCCTGAGGGATCAGAGGTGCAGTTTTCACTCTTTTTAATGGCTTGTGAAATGAGGACTCTCCCGACCCTGGAGTCTGAAACAGCTGTGTTGGGAGGAGCTGGGGTCAGTTTTGAAGTTTCTGGGGGTTCTCAGCCTTCCCACTAGTCTGTGGAGCAGCATCAGCACCTGAATGGAGAAATGTCTGCCTATTCTGTACAAGATTTTCCTGTTTTAGTTTTCCTTCTCTCCCAGGGGAGAGGGGGAAAAAAGGAACCCTCCCCACCAGTTCCACAGGAGAGCAGGATACAAAGACACATGGCCTTCCATTAATTTCCAACTGCCTCAGGAAAAAGATCCCAGGTGCAATAATTCACTCTGTCACCACCTTCTCCCCTTATGACTCTTTGTAGTGAAGTGGATGGTCAAACAACTGAATTTAGGAGAAATGAAGAAAATGTGGGGCCAAATAAATGATTTGGGAAGGCAGGTAGGAGGAAAACGGATGGTGACAGAGAGTGGAAGAGATATCTGAGAGAGAAGGGAAAAAATAATCCTAAAGAAAATTTTAAAACTAGATGGGGAAATAGGGAAAAAGTTGTGATTTAAAAGGACGTGTGAGATATAAATTGAAGGAGATTAACGATTGCTCATCAGTGGTGCTGGAAAGACTGCAACATTGTGTGTGGTGGGTAGGGGGGTGTACATTTGAATGGCATTGTGACCTGATGCACAGGTTTGCAATGCCACTCAAATTTGGCTTGCATGTGAATAGAATAACCAGAGGTGTAACTTCCCATCCCAAAAGGGAAACTTATAAGTCAGCCCTGTGTGTGTTCTGTTCAGTGATAGCCCTTACAGTGCTCAGAATCACATACCTTCCTTTGCCTCTGGCTCAGACATCAGATCCTGCGTGAAAGTGCAGAGCCATTTTACTGACTTTACTGTGGGCAGCCGTATCAGATGAGGTTTTAACTTCAGGACTATGGGCCTCTCTGAGGAAAGGAGATAGAAGACAAGACAGGAAGGAACTTTGGCTGTGGTTTGCATGTTGCTCTAGGATATAAAACAAAATGTCACTCTGCTTCCTAAGTACTTTTGTTATTAGGTTGGTAGGTAGAGGGAGAAGCACAGAAATTACCTGGGAACTACATCCGTTCACATCTCCACCCAGAGCTATAAAGTAACTTCCTGGTCCCCCCGGAAACAGTGAGGAATAACCTTCCGGATACTGATGTTGTGTTGTTGCCATGGGGAAATTGGGCCAGTAATACTGTGAGGCAAACAGACCTTTCTCTTCGCCTCCCAGGTGCCTGCCCCACTAGCCTGACCTTCCTGGAACACTCAAGGGAGGTCACCCACCAGCCTGACCCTTTCACCCCCACTCTTTACTTTATACTCTGCTGGTTAGCCCCCTTGCCTTTGGGTGACAGGTCCATCCTACTTCCCGGACCTGGCTGGTCCCTGGCAATGAGCGGAGCTGCTGCTGCAGTTTCAGTAGCTGGCAGGTGAGGGCCCAGCATGCAGCACAACGCAGAGTGACTCAGATGCCAGCTGGCCCATGGTATGTTCTCTCCCAACTGTGAACCTGTTCAGATTTTTAAAAGTGGGGAGGTCTATGGCCCTTGTTTAAAGAGGGGGGCATGCATGCCGCCCCCGTCTCCAGCACCTTTGCTGCTTCTAATCCCTGAGAAATTGCTGCCGGCTCTCAGGCAAATATCACTACTTCAGTTATGCTGATCCCATACTTGGGAACCATAGTCTGAGCCTTCCTTTTGTAAATGAAACCTAAGATTCCTGAGCACAAGATGCATCCCAAAAAGGGTGTGGAGAAGAGAGTCACCGAACTAGTCCAATTCAACAAGATGCTCTTGCATCATCACATGACTTAGAAACTCATCAACACCACAACCAAAATCGGTTTGACCTCTTCTGGTGTCTTTTCTTCAACTTTAACCACTGCACAAAACTAGGAAGAATTCTATGTAAGAGGTTTCATGAATATTTATTTTCAACATGCAGAAAGACCTGGCAAGACCAATGAAATGAATAATAAAACTAAAGAAAGTAAATAATTTTGATTAATATTCTGACTTATTATTTTCTTCAATGCTTGCAGAACATGCTCTGCCACTGCAGAACTACTTGTGCAGTATATGGAGTTTTTTATTCTATAGCACATAGGTTTTTAAAATATGTTTCTGCAACTGAGCATTTTGTCAACATGAAAACTCCAAAAGGTCACTGAGAAACAAGAATGAATAGGTAAATATTCCTCAGTTGTGTACTCTCAAACTTACACATGATAAAATGGACATTTTAAAAACAAACTGTATTGTAGTCCTTCATTGAAAGGAATTTGCTGTTTGATGCATAGAAAATTAAGAAATATGCACACCAGTGATGCATCTGTTAGAACAAAACCCATCTCCTTTCTGTGTTGGGTTACCAATCACTTAACACAAATGGATTGTTTCAACAGCTCCTTTTATTTTTAAATAAGGAAATTAAAAAGTATCAGACATATAGACCCATGGGTAGATATGAGGAAAAAAATAGGTTTGTGATATTAGATATTAATAAAGACTTAGTTTGGAAATGGGTTACCATCTTATACAGAGCTATTCCAGTAGCTCTTAGCAAAGCTTAGCTTGTTAGTTTGCCACTTTACATTGTGATAGATAAGAAGTAAATTTATTTTCCTGTTTGCTGGTAGTTCCTATTATGTTTTCATACACTCTTAGAGCTCTTTGGGCTATTTGATCATACCTGAAGAGACAGGTACGGAATATGTTCTCCACAACAACAAATGAAATACTTCCCACAGGTTTACATTAGCCTAACACAGCAGTGCTCAAAGTGGGTTGCGACCCCATTTAAACTTGCTGGGGTCTGGGGCTGAAGCCTGAGAGCTTCAGCCCTGGGCAGTGGAGCTCAGATTACAGGCCCCCTGCCTTGGGGCTGAGCCTTTGGGCTTCAGCTTTGGCCTACACCACTCAGGACAGTAGGTCTTTGGCTCCCCTCCCCCCAGGGTGGGGCTAGGGAAGGCTCAGACTTCAGTCTCCCTTTCTGGGGTTGTGTAATTTTTGTTGTCAGAATGGGGTCGTGGTGCAGTGAAGTTTGAGAACTCCTGGTCTAACATTTTATATTGTTCATGAAATCTTTCCAAGCAGGTTATGGTGTGAAGTAAGACAGAAGAATCTGTGACTTTAGAATTGAAAGCCCAAAACATTTTCTTTGTTTGTCATCTTTTAACAGTTATGAGAACTTGATTGTGGGGATAACCCTAACATTTAATATACAACAAATTCAGTATGGTGTTTCTTCAGCCCTAACAATATTACAAATTTTAGTTTAAGATATGGGAAGAATAGTCTCCTGTACTTCCTGTGGCCTTGTCTACATTTGTGGCAGTGGGTAGGGCATGCTTCAGTGAAAGGCAGGCAGTGTCCATGCTGCATTGTGTAGCCAAACACAGCAGTGTGTAGGGGAAATGCAAGGGGAAGGGGTGCCAGCAGCTTCCACCTGCCTGTCTTTCACTGCACCGGGGAAGGCTCCAGCAGGGGGAGGCAGCATCACACTGTAATAACAGCATATTAGAAGATGTTGGAGGCATGGCTTGGGCATGTAGACAGCTGTGTGGGCTATGTGCCCTAGAACAGTGATCCTTAACCCAGGGTCCGCAGCCCTCTGGGGGGCTGTGAGCAGGTTTCAGGGGGCAGGGCTGGCATTAGACTTGCTGGGGCCCAGGACAGAAAGCTGAAACCCTGAGTCACGCCATGTGGGGCTAAAGCCCCGTGCTCTCTGCCCCACTGCCCAGGGCTGAAGCTGAAGCCCAAGCAACTTAGCTTTGTAGGGCCCCCTGTAGTATGGGGCTCTGGTCAGTTGCCCTGCTTGCTACCCCTGGCTTTTATATGCAGAAAAACAGTTGTGGCACAGATGGGCTGTGGAGTTTTTATAGCATGTTGGTCGGGGGAGGTGGGCGGAGGCCCAAAAAGAAAAAGATTGAGAACCCTGCCCTAGAATTCTGGTGTGTATGTACTCTACTCACCTAAGCAAAGCCTCGCTGTCTACACTGCTGTTTATACTGCAGGGAGTGCTGTCGATGTACTCTATATGCCACTGTAAGTGTTGGCCTGCCCTGTGAATTGGTAACTTATTGCAGGTATGAAGTTTGCAAACTGGAACTTAACTGACCAGGATAGATAGTCAAAATTGACTAGTAGTGTATTTATATAATCACTTTGACTTTCTATGTTAAATATTTTCCTATTACTACATTTGCTGGTATTGCAAATGTGGATTATAATATGGTTAAAGATAAAAAAGCTAAAGATTTTATTTATTTCAGATTTGACCTGCCCTAAATTTGGGTGAAAATGGGAGAGTTGTGTGTGGTTTTTGTTTTGTTTTGTTTTTTGTTAATGTATAGAAATCTACCACAATGTCACTAAGGTTAAGAGGGTGGAGAAGGCAGTCTCTTAGGAAAGTTGTAGTTTCTAAGAGGTTTCAAATGATATGCTACCTGTCTTCAAATGGATGGAAGAGAGGAAATTCAGGATTTAAGACAGTTCAAAAATAAATTTCCTTTTTCCTAACATGAAAGATAGAAGTTTTTCCTGCTTTCCTTTTCCCCCCCTTTGTGCTTAGACATTTCTTTGTTGTCATCCTTACTTTTGTGGCTGGCAGTACCAGATGTAGATTTCTCTAAGACTTTAATTAACTATCTAAATACATAATTTCATAAACCATGTTAACATGTTCTGGATGACATATAAAACTAGGACTTACTTCATAGAGTTGTTTCCTCACCACTATCTGAAGATCCACTTCTGCCCTTCCCCAAAGTTTCCTTCAAGTACCAGAGGATCTACAAGCATTGGTACTCTGATTATGAATTTCTGCTTTATCTTTAATGCTGATTCTTTTTTATATTTAGATCTCTTGTTGAGATTCTTCAGTGTTCATTCTATATATATGTGTGTGTGTGTTCTGATTCCTAGTAGAAAATGTATTATTCAAATTTATTTTTTTCAAAATGGAAATGTTTACAATGCTTTTTATCAGTGTGGTATTGCATTTGTAACACTGCAGATTTGTTACAGTTTCTGGCATAAATGCTGTTCTCCAGGGATTTGTGTTGTCAGTTTCTCCTTTTTATGTGCATCGGAACTTGGCAAGCCAGATCTGCATTATTTTTAAACCTTTTGCAAAGTGGCTTAAAGTATGACTTTTCATTAGTGAAATTTTTTAAATGTTATTCACACACTTTTCTTTCATGTATTTTTTAAAGTTTTATTTGTCTCTTGCTAATTGTGTTTCTCATACTAATTATTTGTATTATGGTGGTGCTTGAGGCCACCATAGACTCCCCTCTCCCCCCCCTTGTGTGTAGGCACTGTATTATCACAGATCTGGTTGAACATCCGTGGCTGGACACTTGCCAGACTGCTGGGAGGGGGATTGAAATGCTGAACTGCACATGCTTTTGGCTTGTTGGGGCCAGGCAGAATTTAGGAACTGTACCTGACTGTAGAGCTCTAGAGAGACACTCCAGGAGCAGATCTTATGTCTGACACCCCTTTTGGCAGTAGGAATCACCCACAGTCCAATTGCCTAAGTCCTGAAAGTAGTGCGGAATCCCCCAAACCTCCTCAGCAACTCTTGCATGTACCCCAGAATCCCACCCGAAGTGTGATTTTCCTGGTTTACAGTTTAACTCTTCAGAGGCACACAACAGTGAAAACAAGCAAACAAACATGTAGACTTTGCACAGGATTCTAAACACAATTAACTCATTGCTTAGCACAGATCTAGACAAAATAATAAACACAACTATACCAATTTTCCTTGCCTCAGTTTCTTCACCACTCTGGAGAGTTCTTTGGGCTTGAGCAGAGTCCTTTCTTCTCCTCCCTACCCTCCTGCATGTGGTTCTGATCCAGAAAATGGACTCTCTGGTTCTTCCCTCTCCCCCACTTCTCAGACTACCTTCTCTTTTATAACCTCCGGCACCCTCTTTCAGGTAACCATGAACCCCCCACTAGGTGACTTCATTGCCAGGCTACCTGTCCCCTGATACAGCTATGAATGTTCTGAAAAACTTGGTCAGATCTACTGTCACTGTGTTTACATATGCTAATTTATGTAATAAAAGTTTCCAGATATTTGCTATAGTATAACTTACACAGAAAGCAAAGATACATGTTTTGTAAGTGGAATGCTTCTTTTAAGTGTCCTAGACTTAAAGGCTGTGAGTATAATGGACTAACTGTTCTATTTTGCCAAAGTAGACCCCACATATTCGAAGTTGTATTGCTTTCATGACAGCTCTTCTACTCAGTTAGTTGGCAGCACTGTGAACCTGCAAAATGTAACAGCTAGGTTTTTCTTCGGCAAAACAAAATTTAAACATCTTTTCTCTTACAATTCATTTATTTGATGATAGTTTGGCTGCAAAATTATGACCAACAGTGCAAACATTTCTAAATTTCAAAAGCTGTAGATAATTGTGATGTAAGCTACTTTGCTTACAGAGTTAACATAAAATCAATCTCCTTTTCTCACGTTCTTCTTCTTCCTAGGAAAAGAAATATGTGACTTTTAAGAGGATTTGTTTAACTTTCATAGGAACTGATGCCTGTTATGAATTATGTTACTTTATTGAAAATTGTTCATCTTTGAAATTGATAATCATTTTAATGTTTTAAGTTCACTCTTGATATTGTGGGTTCTTATTTTACTTCATTCACCTATTTTAATGGGATTTGGATCCTAACCAGTCTTAGCAGTACCACATGTAGCCTTCAAGCTATGAAGGTGTAGCGCTACATTTTGACATCATTGGTTATGTCAGTTGTTGCAGCAGTATAGACGAAAATGAAAAAGCCTGTTTAAGTGTTGATTTTGAATTTAAAACCTTGCTCAACTAGTTCCTTTGGAAGTTTTCTTCCCCTCATTTTGTGACTATAGCAATTTGAGGAATTGAAACAACCACCCCTGCCACACAATAGTAAATGTCTTAAAACATTAGTCTTGAGTGTTGGAATTGTAGGATTTGCAAACTAGGTTTTACCTTTTGAGAATGTATTATCTTTTGGTTGGAATAAAATGGCCATTTTAGGAAGATGGTCTTGTGACTGAGGGTCAAGATTCAATGACAGGAGACTCGGAGTGAAATCCTGTCACAAGTGACAAAACCCCGTTGATTTTGATGGGTCCAGGATCTCACATGTTGTTTATACATTCTGTGTAGCAAACATTCTGTGTGATCTTAAGTCAGTCATTTTGAGCCCAATCATACAGCCCTTACTTATGTGAGCAATCCTATTTAGTTCCGTTGGGCTATTCCTAGGATTGAGCCCTATTTTCCTATGTCTGATGGGTTGAATGGGGATAATATCACCTACTTTAGAGGATTTCTGTAAAATTAAATTCATTAATGGTTCTGAAGTCTTTTAATCTCAGTTGGAAAGTGCATAATACCAAGGTTTTATGCATTGTCAAATGTTGGGTGTTTGTGAAAAGAAAATTACTTTTGGCAGATGCTCTATCAAAAGATTACACATTCAAATTAAATTTCAATGTTTATTAAAGATATCATATCATGTTGGTTGTTTACATTAGCGGTGTTTAGTGAGTATGGGAGTCAACATGAGAAAGAATTATTTAAATGAAATGCCTGGTGTTGAAAGAGTTTGCGCTTGGGAACTTGTTACATGACACTTGTTCCATCAGCTGTGTTCAGTCTATTAATTTATGTATGTAGCTACTGAACAACTTATATTTAGAAATATATGTAGCCTGCTAAAATCTCTCTGGAGAAGTTAATTGTTTTTCTGTGTTTAGAAATATTAATATAACCTGCTATTTTTAATAGATTATATATTTTTCCATTCTGTGCCTAAAAAATCTCATTTAAAAGTGAAGTTATAAATATACTATATTAATTAACTGCAGTGTAGGTGTTTGATTGACCTAAAAGCTCATAGACTACAAATCTAATGAGTTGCACATCATGAAAGCTTTGTAGCATGGTGAAAACAAAAGCATTATTTTTTTGGACACTGATAAATGCCAAATTCTTCTGTATTTCTTTTGTCAGTCACCTCTCTTTTTAAATATTATATATAGTACAAATCCTGATGTAATGACATCAGTCTCATTAATTCAGCAAACAAACAGGCACCTGCCCTTCAAATAAGATTTTGGATGAACTGAAAGAAGAGAATAAATTTTGGAATAGAATATCAAACAGTTTCTCCTCTATTTCTGATTATCTAGAAAGCAGTCTCTGCAGGCTTTAGTAGCAGGTGCAATTGAAATTGTATAAATGTGGATTTTTTGGCTATTTCATGCCCCTCTCCTTGTCAAGATGCCATCTTTAGATGTGATTCACAGAGTATCTGCACATCTTTCATGCTGTAGTTTTCATTAAAATTGGCAATGGCTGTGAGAACTACTTGCTATACAAAAAATGGATTCTTGGGAATCAGGATACCTGGGTTCTGTTCCGTAGTGTGGTTGCTCTTAGATATGGCACATTGATTCCATAGTGCAGCGTGGTTAAGTGGATTAGACTTGGGTCTGCCATTATAGATATGTGGGTTCTGTTTTCAGCCAGAAATGACCTTGTGCAACTTCTCAGTTATCTCATTTGTAAAATGGGGGAAATACTTGCCTGCTTTCTAAGGTTTAGGTATAAACCTTGCACAATATTGACTCTTCTTGGTTACTGTGGCTGATTATTTTTGATTTACCTTGGATAGGGACATTGTGTTTGAGTGATTTGACATGATTACGTGTGAGGGTGATTATGTAATTTTATGGCGTAACTTTGGTTTTCTGGATTTTGGGAGTCAGAGCGGGGTGGTGTTTGTCCTTAGCAACCTTAACTGTTAACTGTATTTATAAGTCTGATATAGAACAAACAGACATACACTAATATATTGGAAAATGTTACAACATTTCTGTGTGATGGTATCTATATTCTTTTTGTAAATGCACAGAAAGTAGAAAATTACCTTTGTTTTTCTTTATGCTCAGAACAAGCTTTTAATCCAAAGTACCGTCATTAATATAATAGAACAAAATTACCTTCTCTTTGATTTTTATTTATACACTATCTGGCATAATAATATGAGCTTAGTGTTCTTGTGTTTACATCAGAAGTACTACATGGTTAAACAGAAATAATAGACTACATTGTGACAATGGAAGGTGATGAAAAGGTTCCTTTATATTGGTCCAGGAAAAAGGCAGGTCTATTGCCAACAGAAGGCAATGATAAATTTTTGTCATACTTAAATTTTCCTGCGTCTGAGTTCAACAGGATTGTGATATTTTCACAATAAATTGAAGTATAGAGCCAAATGGAAAAATGAATTGAATAATGCAGGTTGGGCCCTCAGTTCCAATTCTATGTGACCCACTGCCCATAAACAGGCACTAAGATGGTTTATTTCTGGAAAGGAAAGAAGAGAGAGGTGTAACTTTAACTTTTTGTGTTTTGTCTTAATTAAGGAAAGATAAGTGCAAGAATTATTTTCTCTCTCTCTCTCTGTGTGTGTGTGTGTGTGTGTGTGTGTGTGTGTCTACCTGCCTACATAGGAACACTCACAAAGTTGAACTCCTGTATTTCCAAAGTACTTGAACATACTTTGTAAAATCAGGGGTTCAGTTAGCAGGGTCTCCGCTGAACATACAGAGCAAGCCAAGTCTCCACAAAAGAGGAGGAGAGGTTTGCTTAGGAGATTGTCTCCCAGAGTTTCTAAGCATTACAGGAGCAGAACTTCAGTTTTTGTAAGCCCAAAGGTTGTAAATGGCCTACGAGCAATTGGAGTTTGATAAAGTGGGTTGTGCTGTGTGTTAAGAATTGAGTACTATGAAGGTCCTGAATTAGGCAGTGGAGAAATGAATCTGAAAACAGTATGCACAGGTAAAAAATTCCTTCAATGAATGGCTGTAATTGTCCTGTATCTCATTTTCGTTTTGTTTTGTCTAGCCATGACTTAGTGATCAGACCCTTTTTTCATGAATTACAGTATTGCAGTACATTTCCTAGTAGCTACAGTTATGTTGAATAGCTGGTAGTCTGTATTGTGCTGAAGGAGTGGTATTTCCCATAATAGATATGTGATGGTCACAGAGACTCCCTTGGACTGTCACTGGATGTGCTGAAACTACCTCTGAGCCTATTTCCCCTGCCAGCTTGAGACTCCAGAACCCTGTCTTGTTGAGCCAGACACGCTAGCCTGCTTCAACACAGACCCAGGGTCTGAACCATGCCTCTAAAGCTGCAGACTAACTGAAAACAGCTCAGCAAGTACTCCTGATTCCAGCACCCAGACACCCAGTTCCCAATGGGATCCAAACCCCAAATAAATCTATTTTACTCTGTATAAAGCTTATACAGGGTAAACTCATAAATTGTCCGCCCTCTATAACACTGGTAGAGAGAGATGCACAGCTGTTTGCTCCCTCAGGTATTAATCACTTACTCTGGGGTTTGTTAATAAACAAAAGTGATTTTATTAAGTATAAAAAGTAGGATTTACGTGGTTTCAAGTAATAACAGACAGAACACGCAAGTCTAAGCCTAATGCATTAAGAATCTATTTACAGATAAAATCTCACCCTCAGAGTTGTTCCAATAAACAGCATTCACAGACTAGACTCCTTCCTAGTCTGGGCCCAATCCTTTTCCCTGGTTAAGTCCTTGTTAGTTCCAGCTCAGGTGGTAACTAGGGGATTTCTCATGACTGGCAGCCCCCTTTGTTTTGTTCCATCCCCTTTTATAGCTTTGGCCCAAGGCAGGAATCTTTTGTCTCTCTGGGTCCCCACTCCTCCTCCTAAATGGAAAAGCACCAGGTTTAAGATGGATTCCACTATCATGTGACATGGTCACATGTCACTTCAAGACCTAATTTTTCATTACCCTCGTCAGGTACACAGGAAGGCTTGCAGGTAAATAAACCCATTCACAACCAATTGTCCCAGTCAGTGGGAGACATCAAGATCCTAAGCCACCATGAATGGCTTTGCATAATTACAATAGGACCTCAGAGTAATACTTCATATTTCTAGTTTCAGATACAAGAATGATACATTTATACAAATAGGATGAATATATTCATTAGGTTATAACCTTTGTAATGATACCTTACAAGAGACCTTTTGCATAAAGCATCCAGTTACATGATATTCACATTCATAAAGCAAATGGAGTGCAACGTCACAATATATTATGTTGAATTTTTACTGTGTTGAAGATTTTTTGCCTGTAGCTTAACTATAAGTTTTGGATCTGAGGCCAGTCCCATAACATTTGTCAAAGTAGCCTATTTGCCTGTAACCTCTCCAGGAGAAATTGGGGGTGTTGGGTTTCATTTCATTAGTTGCTGTGCTTAAAAACAAACAAACAAAAAACAAAAACCCTTCACTTCACTTTGCTTAGTCCAGAAGTGAAGACATTTTTTACCATAAATAAAAGTGTAAATATATAACTGAAAGTATATTTTATTAACAACTGACATTTCTGAGCTTTTAAGCAGGTGGCAGCTATTGTGCTGAGATAGTGACATGTTAGTTTAAAACAAACAAACAAACACCCCACAACTCCAGACAACTTTATTTCTTGCCATCAATGTGTTCCAAGCAAAAGCCTGTTTAAGCCATAAGTGGAAAAAAAACTGCACGTGACAGCTTTGTAATAGTGAATGTGGCTGGCTCAAATGAGAGAACCAAATATCTTTAGCATGTATATAAAACCATGTTTCATGATTCAATTGTTAGTTATGAAGCCAGTGAAAAGCTGCAGGTGACAATAGAAATTTTAGAAAAAGGATGAAGAAAATTACACTGCAAAGATGATTCTGAAGAAAGTAAAGCTGTAGGCAACTGCCCAGTGTGTTAACATTTTTCAGTTTTATTTTTCAGAAGTTTTAATTTATCCATGCAGACATTCAAATACAACAACAAAGAAAGCAGAACAGGAATATGTATTTAACAATATCACAGTACAAAATATTCATAGATAAATATTACTGAAGATTATACGGTAAGTAATCCCCTGTTCTCATGAAGGACCAGGTCAGGTGTCTTCATAGTTGGATTTTGTGCCCCTATACATTGTCAATTTTTCCATGAGGATAGTGTTGGTTAGCTCAGTCAGTCAAAGGATATGGGGGAAGTAGCAGAATTCCATTTTTGGAAAATGACACTTTTGGCCACTATAAATGCTCCAACAATCTGTTTCCTGGCATTACTCAAACAGGGCGGATCTTCTAGAATATCCGAAACACAGAGGCTTGACATAGTGGTGAGCCCTACCCTGGTTGCTTTAGGATTTTGTAATATCTTACCAAAATAGTTTACTGCAGTTGATAGTGGTGGAATCAAAGAGGAAGGATTTTTGAGAGTGAGAAGAATATCATCTGTCTATAGACTAATCTTGTAGTCTTTATCGCGATGGTAATTCTTTCTGATTTATGCTGCTAGTGATTCCATAGCTATATCAAATAGTAGAGGCAATGGAGGGCACCCCCCAATACATTCCTTGATGTAACTGAAAAGTGGAGAAGAAAACACCATTAGTCAAAAAAAGGCACGGGGTGATTTGTAAATAATATCAATCCAGGTCAGATATTTAGGTCCAAATCTTAATTTTCTCAGGATTACTTAGAGGTATGGCCCTTCCAGTTGATCAAAGATCTTTTCAGAATCTAACTTTAGGAAAGCAGCTGGAGCCCCAGTTGTTTATGCCACAATGAAGACTGACCTTGTCTTTTTTTAAAATTAGGGTAATCATCACTTTCCTCATGTCCTATGATGATATTTCTTTTGTAATATTTCATTAGACTTCTGACAGTATCAGTACTAATTGGTTGATAAATGTCTCATGAAATTCTGCTGGAAAGCCATCAGATCCAGGCTCTTAGCTCAAGTTGAGCAAATCAATTGTTTGCTTCACCTGTAACGATAGATGACGACAATGTATTTATAAATTGTCAAATAGGTTGGAATTTAACTCCCTGTGAGAGATGTCAAGGGATTCATAAGTCTTCAAATTATATATTAATTTTATCAGGTTCTAGTACAGAAAAACTGTTCTGTAGCAAAGGGGATATAGTGTTATCAGAGGGAGCCATTTTAATTTTCCTTGCTAGGAGTTTGCCCTAAGTCATAATGCTTCTGTTTAATTCTGTTAACCATGAATTGAATCTGGATGGACCATACATCCATTGTATTTGTATTTTGAGGTAATGAGCGAGTGCAACATCTAATTATTTTGCAACCTCCTCTGCTTTTCTTTCTTTCTTCCGTCCGTCCTTCCAGATGCAAATTTTAAGGTAGCCTTCAGTGTTCCCGATAAAATTATAGTAGAGGAGATGGCGTTTGTATTTCCTGCAATAAGTTGGTAATGGATGTTTCAGTCATCTGAAGAAATGTATGGTCTCTGAGTAGAAGTGTGTTTAACTTCCATCTTGAGGATCTTTTAGTACTATGACCAGTGTCTATATGAAGAAAAACTGGACCATGATCAGAGATAATGATACTACCTGGATGATTGCGATGGTCCCTTCTGACCTTAAAGTCTATGAGTCTACCAACTTCTGCCCCAAGACATGCAGGAGGTAGAACTGTAGATATCATGAAAAATTGAATCTGGAATAAGAAACATGAACCATGGAGAATATGTGTAGTCATGCTTTGTAGGCTGTCCTTCAGCTGGGATAATGAGTGGTTTGCAAAGGGCTGAGCTTTTCCCCTATAACACAGATTTGTCTATGATCTCATCCATAACTGTGTTCCAATGTCCTCCTAGTAACACTGAGACATCAGCTCTGTCAGAAATAATGCCATATGTTATATGCAGTGGTGTTGTAGGCGTGTGAGTGTCAGGATATTAGAGACACAAGGTAGTGAGGTAACCTCTGTTGGTGAGAGAGGCAAGCTTTTGTTCTTCAGGTCAGCTCTATGTAAGCTTGAAAGTTTCTTCCTCTCTCTCTCTCTCTCTCTCATATCAACAGAAGTTGGTCCAATAAAAGATACTGTCTCATCCACCTTGTCTCTCTGGAAATAATGCCAGTTATTTCAGCGATAAAGGGTGCATGGGCTGCCTGGTTTTCCTAATCACAGTTCCTTTTTTTCAGGACTTATACTTGGCAATTTCTTTTTCCTTATGAGAGGATCATGCTGTTACCAGAGTGGGATCTGGTCTCAATTTCTATAGGGCTTGCCAAGCATCTAATTTGATATTTAAGTATTTCACTGAGTCTGTCATCTTCTTTATGAAAGTCGCAGAATATTTGTGGCTGTATTTAATAATCCCCGGGAACTTGTTTGATGCCATTAAATGTTGCTCTCTTCTTGCTTAAACTTGCAGAGAAGTCTGGATACAAAGAACATTTTAAATCCTGATACTTAAGAATTCCTTTTTGTCTAACACATCAGTTTAACATTGTCATTAAAACTTAGCAATTTACATCTGATAAGTTTGGGGTTGTTATTGGTCTCTCCTCCTGGCCCTTGTCACTTGAGCCTTTTCAGTTTCCAGGGAAGGCAAACCGGGATCCAAATCTACTACCTCAAAGAATGTATTCTGGGGAAAGTTAATAATGTTTTTTCCTTTCACCCCTTCCAGGATGCTCCCATGAACTGCAATTTATTCCTGCGTCATCTATTTTCAAGATCTTCCTGTTTCTCTTCAAGACTGTTAGTCTTTACCTTAAGGAAGCATTCTCTGTTCTAACCTCCTTCAGTTGTGTGGCAGGTTTTTGTAGTTTGTTATCTAAATAGGTCAAAGGAGCTTTGACTTCTCCCACATTTTTAGAGAGCTCATATATATCTTGAGATAAAAGATCAAATTTGGTAGTTAGAAAGTCCTTCATAGCTGCAAAGTCCTATGTGAGAGACTGTTGGATTTCCTCGGCCTTACCTTTCTTTGGATACTCAGGCTTGGGTCGTTGGGCATTTCTGTTTTCCCAGCAGGGAACACTACAACAACACTATAAAAAAGGATCTCCCTCCTCTAATTAGTAAATTTCTGACAAAGTTATGGCTTAGGTACGTGGGAGCCACGTGGAGGTGGAGGAGACCAGGAGTCAGGCAGCCGTCTTCTCTCTTGGTAATATGACCCTCGGAGTGTCAACATTTTGAGAGCCCTAGAATGTTGCTTCTAATCATTTTCCATGTTTTAGCAGTTATAATATTGTATCTCTGGGCCTCATGTACATACAAATTTGGAATTATAGTTGAACTGTTTCTTTTCCTGTTGTCTATTCATTTTGCTTCCCCAGTGCTGCCCAGGCACAATTCTTAGACATATTGGCTCAAGGTGCAAGAGTGTAGCATGGACTGGAAATAAAGCTTGGTTATTCTTCATAGTAGTTCAGAGCAATGCTAGTAAGCTGATATCTAGGGTTACCATATTTCAACACTGAAAAAAGAGGACACTCCACGGGGGCTCTGGCCCCGCCCCAACTCCGCCTCTTCCCCATCTCCGCCCCCTCCCCACCCCCATTCCAACCCCTTCCCCAAAGTCCCCACCCCAACTCTGCCCCCTCCTCTGAGCACCCTGCATTCCCCCTTCTCCCTCCCGCTCTGTTCTTGGTTGGGGGTTGCTAGGTGCTTCATAAACTGTAAAACGTTTGTAAAACCTACAAAGTGAGGGTGAAACAGAGAAAAGTCTGTGAGCAAAACAAGCTGCTAGTGAGGGAGACATGGTTATCTATATGGGATGTTTTTATTTATTTACCATCATTTATAGTAATGATGATGATGGTAGTAATGCTACAAATAAGCAGTTAAGATTGGGACTTTATTCTAAACAAGAAAATAAATCTAAACCATGGAGAATGCAGTGAAAATTAATATTGATTATTAGGAATAATGGTGAGGTAGGAATAGCATCATGATGGTCAAGGAGAAGGGATTCTGCTAGGGCCAGGTAGTGTAACCATGGTTCTATTTAGTATTTGTGTCAAAGCACTTTCACCGCTTAAATACAGTTCTCTGGTTTAGTTATTTGGTACAGTAACTTGCAAACCGTGAAGCCGGTAGCGCTCTGCCAAAAGACGCTCGGGGGATCCCGAGTGCGAGTGGCTGCAGCAAAACTAACAACTCACACCGAGATGATGTCACAGCGGGCGACCTCCCCCCCCCCCCCCAAATTCAGAGAACCTTAATATAGTTGAAATACACTGAACTGCAGATTTTTGGATGGACAGAATGGAAAAAATAGTAGCTATTTTGCTAAAAATTAAGGACAGCTGTTAGTGTACAGGAGTTCTGGCACTGCATTTCTGACTATACCACTGCCTCATTTGGTGACCCTGGGCAAGTCACTAAGGCCTGCTCTACACACAGATTTTGTGCCAGGGTAACCATTTTGGTTAGGGGTATAGTTTCTTTTTAAACCAATTGAGTTATCCCAGTACAACCCCAAGTGTGGATGTAATTCTATACTGGTACAAGCAATTTGATACCAAGTACCAAGTCCATGCCAGGAAGTTGTTCCACTTTCATTATACTGGTACTGTTAAAATGAGAGAATTTTCCTGCGCCACCAAGGCCTTACACTCGATCTGTTTCCACCTATTTATGATTTTCCACTTGCCGCTTTGTGATGCTCACGCTGCAAGAGCTCTACAAGTATAAAGTATTTTTATGTCTGTGTATCACGAGTGGGGTGCGTGGCTAGGAGCCTGACCTTTGCCTCGCCTCACAAGATATGAAGGTGCAAGACCTGGGTAACATTTCTCCTGGGTCATGGTTTACGGACAGGACTCACAGGGCACTCAGCAGCCCGATTGATTTTCACCAGTTCCATTCAGGAAAGTAAACGGAGACACGGGAGGGGAGGGAGAAGGGCGGGATCCTGCCCCGCAGACACACCCCAACAACATCCTCCAGGCAGCTCAACCCGACTAGCGGCTCCTCTCATGCCCCAGGCTCGCCAGCCGCCCCGGACTCTCCAGCTTGCCCTGTGACTGGTGCCTGGGGCGCAGCTCCAGCCCCAGGGAGACGCAAATCCGGACAGTGCCGGCTCCCTGCAATGCGCTGGCGTCCACAACCCCCCCCCCCCCGGGGATGCCCCCCAGCCCTGTGATGGCTGCCGAACGGTGCCCAGAGACACCCCCCCCACCCAAAGGACAGGGGCCTGCGCCCACCCTCCCCCGACGGCTTGCTGCCTCACAGGGGCAGGTTGGTCGCGTCGCAGGGGCCGCTGGGAGTTGTAGTTCTCGGCCGCTCCCCTCTCCCGGCTCTCCCTGGAGCATGAGGCCCGGCCAGACTACAGCCCCCAGCATGCCCTGGGCAGGAGCCGAGTGTCGCACCGAGGTGATGTCACAGCGAGCAACCCACACACACAAATTCGGAGATCCTAGCCTCCGTATTTCCCCGGACATGTCCGGCTTTTTGGCAATTTCCCCCGGCCGGGGATTTGGGGACCAAAAAGCCGGACATGTCCGGGGAAATCCGGATGTATGGTAACCCTAATATAGGCGTGTGGTTTCTGTATTTTTAAATTGTGTATCCCTGTGTAGTACAAGAAGTTAGTGGATTTTGGGAAATGGTGTCACATTTCACGGACTTGAAATTTCAGTGAAAAATGGGAAATATGTTGTTGATTTCTTTCCCTCATCCCCCATTTTTCAATTCACTCTAGTATGGAGAGAAAAAAAGGATGTTCTGTATGCCACAATAGTGCTTAGCTCCTGCAATTGATATAAAATTGTTTGAAAACTCCGTCTTAAGACTGCTGCACTGGAGGTGGCTAGCTCTGGAGAGATCTGGACAGGAAGGGCCTTATAGAGCATTTTCAGCAATATCTCAAAGAATTAAAGACTAAGAATATAGTTGTGTTTTTTTTTAATTCTACAGAGGTTATGTTACAGAATATGGTAATAAGGTTTTAAAATGTACATGTGTATGCTTTCTTTGGCTATGCCTCAAGGAGAATTAAGATCTGAAGTGAATGAATATATTCTATTTGTTCTCAAGGTTGCTCCTGCAATCTGGCACTTTGTGTTGCTGGAAATGGAACTGAAAGTGCCAGGTCAAGGATAATTGTTGCTGAGTTACGGGAGTATGGTCTGTGATTATACAAAAATAAAGATGAAATTCACCCATGTGGAAATCTCTATGCACCACTGAATCCCTTTAAGGAAGTGAAATGGACTGATGGGGTAGCTATGTAGGGGAGTCTTTGCACTCTCTGTTTTGACAATGTTTTGACGCAGAATTTAATATTGAGTTATACCTTTTAGTTCTTCTGTTTCCTAATAAATTTGTGCAAGTGGCATGAGCTTTGGAAAGTCTGTGAAGAGAGAGGCACCATATTTTCTTATGCAGCTTTAAACTTCAACTTTCCTCTGGGTTTTATCAGAGTTAGTTTATGAAATGTTGGGAAAACCTCATTAATGCATTGGCTTTTATCTATATGGAGACATTTATAGTCCAAGACATTTTAAAAGGGATGTACTCATTTCAAAACCATGATTCAAACACTGTCTAATGTTGGGGAAGTATGGTACCTGAGCCAAACTTCAGTGTTTAGTTCCTTCTTTAAGATTCAGTTTTTAAAATCTTATCATTGTGCATAAAAGATTCTTTCTTAGGATAAACCATTTGCTTTTAATTAACAACCTCCAGCACGTACATGATGCAAAGTAAATATGGAGTTTTAAGATTAGTGTTACAAGCCTACATATCCCTTACAGTAATAGGATAACTAAGGTTAGTGGCTTTCAGTTTTTGCTCAGTAAAAGTAAATTAATGGCATTTGTTACAATGTAAAGTTTAGTGACTTTCTTCAGTTTGCATTTAACATTGTTTGAAACATGAGCCTATCTGGTCCATCAATTTCCTAGTGGGATAATATCTGTGTTATACACTTAACAGCACATTTGGCATTAAATGGCTGGCTGACAGAAGGGAGGAACTGAGAATTGAGTGGTCGTGGAAATGGAACTACCCTCATTTCTCTAGGTTAGAATTGGATTCAATGGATGGCTACCAAAGGAGGAACTCACACTGTTGCTGTCTATGCTGTTCTGGCACAAGAACCAAAGAGTCTATTTCATTGTCAAATCCTTTCACTCTGACACCATTCATGAGCACTAAAATTACCTTTTTAACAAAACGCCAATGTTAATGCATTATAAAGAAGCACTTTGGTACTGATGTTCTTTGTGGCATTTCTGAATAAATTGGCTTTACCATAATTATGGTAATTAACTTGATTTCCATTTCAAGTCCAGGAAGCAAGTGTGTGCTGTTGCTATTTTTTGTATTCACTTGGTTCTACTTTCTGTTTTAATTTTAGTATGATGTAGAATTTTATATTTTATTGCTGCCAAGAGAAAATGGGCTTGCTGTTGGGTGTTGTGTGGGTTAGAAGTGGGAGGAATCCAAAATCCTGAAGTTCCAGTTGTATCATTCATCCGCAAGACTCTGAAAGGGTTTATTGTAATGGTTTCACATTGACAGCTCCCTGCATTAGGGAATAGTTGGCATTTGCATGCGAGTTTTGGGGCTGTTATTATGCCTCCTTTTGTTGGCTTTTATAGCAAGCAACAGAAATTGAATTTGTTGTGGAGGACACAGTCCTTTTCACAAATAAACCAGTTTTTCTGATGATAGGCAAGGCTTCCTAAAGATAAAACTTAATTTAGTGTACTCATGTCAGTAAACAAGAGTCCATTTTGGGGAAAGCAAGATCACCTAAGTGTGGAAGCCGAGAAAAGTGGCTTCAAGAGGGCAGATGTAAAGCCCACCTCCATCAGGCTCCCATCCCATGCTTATGCACTCCATTAAAATCTACAGATATTCAATGACCTTCCCTAAAAGCATGAAACAGTATTTAGGCAAGGAAAGTGGAGCCTCTAATAGGAGGAGGATGGCCTTTATGTGAAGGACTAGTGAAGTATATGACACAAAAGACTGCTAATGCTGAAAAGGAAAAGCGTGTCATGAACAAAAATTCACAGTTGCTAATGGGGCTTAAGGGCCAACGAACAGACATACTCACTAAGTTAACTGATGAAAAATGTACCAGAAAAAGAAAAAGTGTGTTCTTTGGACACAGACGCTGATAACTGTATTTGTCAAATAAAACCAAGTATGGGTGGGCGAAATAAAGGGAGGGGAGAGAAGGTATGGTAAGAAAATTGAGACTCATGAAAGATGCAATGATAAAAGGGTGTGTCAGGAAACCTCAAGAGAAGGCGTTCACTGTGTAGGAAAAGATCTGTTGAATCTGCATTTCAAGAGTGAGGTTTCAGTAATAAGGCACACTTTCTATTTTCCTCAGCTAGTGTTGGCAGCCTCCTAGGGATATTATTGCCAGATTACACTAATTTAAAAAAAAATAAAGATGCAGTGATGAGGAAAGAAAAGAAATAAAAGGATAAATATAAGGCCACAAATTTATTATTTACTATGTTCTCTGGCATTATGGCTAAAACAGGATCTGAGTGAGTAAATCAGTAAAGAGTTTAGAAAGAGACCTAAGGATTTGACCTTCTACAATAAAGTTTTATTCTCAGTGAAGAAAGTAAAAAGATCCTCCACTCTTGCTCTGAGAAAAGAAACTCAGGGAAAAGAATCTGAAGATGAGATGGAGCTGAATTTCTGGCTAATAGTAATGCCTACTATTGTACAAAAAGAGAAGCAAACGTGATTAAGGAAATACAGTCCCAGTAGGTTCTGAAGAATAGGTCAAAGAGAACTGACTAAAAAAGCCAAAATTAATTTGGACTGTCAGAGTAGGAGGAGAAGAGCTGAGTTAAGACATTTCTACACTGAAAATGAAAGCTTTTTATTTGGAAAATATTTCTCAAAGAAATGAGATTAACAAAATGAGTTAAGGGTGGCTATAATATGCGTTGGTTGTAGGAGCCATAAGTGATTTTTTTCGCTCCTTTTATAAGTTGAGAAGATTTCTAAAATTAGATAGCTATATCTTGATTTTGGGGAGAATATTAAGATATAACTTGTAAATGTAAATATTTGGAGTAGAAATGTACTGTAATGGGTATCCAATTGGGGGCAGGATTGAGGCCATATAAGCAGATTTAGGAAATAAGACCCATATAGCCTCTGCAAATCTCTTCTCAGCAGCCCATTAATAATAATATTCACTACTTCTGGCCTCGGTAACAGCAGGATTTAGATGTAGTTGGCGAGTACAAGGGGAAAGGGCATACCAATGAAGTGGCACTTACACTGTGTGGCATTTTTCTCCAATCTATGGCCAAGCAGAGGCAGCAAGTACTAATAAAATTGAATGACAGTTCATAAAACAAGTGCAGCTTATCTCATTTTATCTTGCCAAGTCTGAGTTTGACCTACCTCTACAGTGTTGTCATACAACAAATATCAGTGTATATCTATAAACTATGGTAATTTGTGCAATGAGAACGAACACATTTCCCCGATGCCGTTTTATTTTTGTATTATGAAAACCTTTCTTGGATACTTCTTAAACATTACATTGAATGGGAAAACTACCTGTATGTTGACACTTGCATTAAAGTGTTGTAAGTTGTTGGCCTAGTTAAAGATCAGCTAACACTGGTTATTTATACAACTTCTCAGTAAATTGGAAATGCAAAACATTGTTAGTCATAAATAACAAGAAAGCTTCAGTCAATTACAAGTAGAAGTAATTAGTTTGACTGCTGTGCAAAAAGCCATAGGTGTACGTAGGAATGTTTTCAGAATGCTTGTGTATCTTGAAGGGCTGAAGCTAGTGTGTACCTGAATTTAACTGCTTGAACCAGTACTGCTTATAGCCTGTGGTAAATGCAGGAATATAAAATGAAAGTTCTTATTCCCATCTCCTGTTCTTTCTCTCTCTTTTCAGATACTTTCAGACATATCTATAGAAGTGCTTTATTTCTTCATTTTATTTCTTCATATATATAAAGTGACCTTTTTAAAAGGTACTTGCTGTGTAAGAAATCTCTCTTAATCAGCCAAATTGTTTAAAGGAGAACATGAAAGATAAAATTATCTTTGTTTTATGTTTTCTCTTAGAGAGTGAGCGAGAGAGAGAGAGGTCTGAAGAATGATAGATTAATCTGGGAAGGTGAATGACGCTAAAGGTAAATAACCTTTTTCTTCCATTTTTTTCTTCAAGTGTGCTGCTCAACAAAGAATATACTTGTATGAAAATTGTCATTGAAGCATTTAACAAATGTTGACAAAATACTTTTAATCAAGTGTATTAAAAAAATATTATTATGGGGTAGCTCAATTAACATTGAGTTTTTAGAGGTAAGAAACTAGTTACGCCAAAGACTTGGGACCTGAGAACTTTGACACATTGCTATACAGTGTTGAATCCATTATGGGAAGTGCTTTTGATTTAAAGTCTAGAGAGCTTGCCTTTAGTGAACACTTGTTTTTTGTCTTGACTTATTTGAGATGAAGTAAATTTAATTTGGCAATTTGGGTTTAATATGCACTTGTGTGTGAAGGTAATACAATTATATAGTAGCACGTCCCTGAAGCTCCTAGGCGGAGGAGCTCCGCGTGCTGCTCCCGCCACAAGCGCAGATTCTGCAGCTCTCATTGGCCAGGAACTGCAGCCAATGGGAGCTCTGGGGGCGGTGCTTGCGGACGCGGGCAGCATGCAGAGCCCCCTGGCGCCTCCCCCTAGGAGCTGCAGGGATATGCTGGTGGGAGCCGGAGAGCTCCCCCCACCCAAGGTAAATGCTACCCCACACTCCAACACCCTGCCCCAGTCCTTAGCCCCCTCCCATGCCCAAACTGCTGCTGCTGCTGGAGGCCTACACGACAGACACATAGCCTTCCTCATAGGTTCAGGTGCATAGAGGCAGACTTGCAGTCCCTATTCAGACCTTACTCCGTCAAGCGTTGATTGCAGTATATAGGTCACTAAATTATTATTTATTTACTTATATTACCAGAATGCTGAGGAGCCCTAGTCATGGACCAGGATCCCATTGTGCTAGGTAATAAGTAGTCAAAGGATACACTTCTAGTCTGTCAGAAGATACTGTCTCACATTTGCATCTAAAATGTAAACTAGAAATTTGTTTTTCCTAACTGGTTAGTCTTTTCTCTGACTGCAAAAGTAGAGAGCTTGCTTCTCACCATTTTATGCACTTCAATGTATAATTATGATTGTGCTGAAAAGGGGATGATGGATTTTTAGTCGAAATTAGGTTTGTTTCTTTGGATGGCTCTAAACAAAGAATACAGTAGTAGGGAAGTTCATTTCACTGCTTGAAAGCTTGTAAAAGGTGATCTGTGTAAGAGATAGTAATATTAAATACTTTCTAAGGCCAAGATTTGCCAAACACAGTGTTTAAATTTAAAATTCTAAGTCCATGTTTAGGCACTAAAATGATTGGCCTTGTTTTCAAAAGTTATCAACTAGCATCTCTCATTTGCCTCTCAAACTTGCCTGAGGTTTCTAACAGAAAATAAGTGAACGAGGGAACAAAAGTAAGTATTTGTCGTGGGAAATCTAAAATTGTGCTCCATACTTGTTTGTCTTTAATCTTTTCAAGTGTTGAAGAATTTTGACACTGCATTTTCTTGTGGACTCTCATTGCATGGTTTCTGTAATCAAAGTAGTAGAATACGACCTTTTTAAATAATGACTTGGGGAAATTCTACTGAGTATTTTCCTCTGCAGCATGGGAGACATGGATCATTTGGTAGGATCATCTGGGTATACTTTACTTAAATCAATTCCCAGTCATTGCAGGGGTCTAGGACATCAATCCTTCCTGTTCTCTGCCTGTGGCACACAATAGTTTGGTCTCTTGAAATCTGTAATAATTTGGTCTATTTCTTGTTGGGTTTGGTGTGGGGGGCAGTTTGTAGCTTGTGAAATGCAGATGTCTGTGCAGTGGTTTTTCAATTTTTGGTTTGCAGTGGCTCACATAAGCACAAATACAGTACATCTTGGCTCCATTAACCTAGTATAGAACATCTGTAGTGACTTTTTGAAACATGTTCACACTCTGCTCACCCTGATATTCTGTTGAACGGAATTATAAGGTGTTCAGCAACTTGAAAGATCAATGGTTAGCTAGACACTAGGGGCTTGTCTCCACTAGACACAAAGGATTGGCCCAGCTCTGTCGTTCAGGGATGTGAAAAATTCAAGACTTAACGTTTACCACTTGCCCCTTATCAACTAGGCAGGTAACCCTGTCAAAGAAGGAAATTGGGTTTATTTGTTCTTGACAAATCCATGCTGGCTATTACTTATAATCTTTTATCCTCCAGGTGCATGCAAACTGGTTGTTTAATCATTTTTAGATATCCAAATTAGGCTGACTGGTTTATAATTCGCCAGGTCCTCTTTGTTCTCCTTTTTACCTTTCTGGGACCTCACCCATCCTTCATGAGTTCTGAAAGATAATTGTTAATGGGTCAGAGATTGCTTTATCTAGTTCCTTAAGTACTGTAGGATGAATTTCATCAGGCCCTGCTGACCTAAGTACATCTAACTTATGCAAATATTCTTTAATATTCTATAATACCTGGATCTTTCCCTATTTTGGCTTGCATTGCTTCCCCCTTGTTAATATTACTAGTGTTGAATATCTGGTCACCATTAACCATATTAGTGAAGAGTGAAGCAAAATAGATATTAAACATCTCAGCTTTCTTGATGTCATTAGTTATTAACTCTCCTTCCCTGCTAAGAGGACCTACCCTTTCCTTCATCTTTCTCTTGTTCCTAATATATTTAAAGAAACTTTTCTTACTGCCTTTTATGTCCCTTGCTAGTATAACTAATTTTGTGCCATAGTCTTTCTGATTTTGTTCCTATAGCTTCTGTGGTTCTTTTGTAATCTTCCTTAGCAATTTGTCCATGTTTCCACTTTTTGTAGGATTCTTTGTTTGATTTTCATGTCATTAAAGAGCTCCTGATAGAGCCATATGTTAGCATCTTATTATTCTCCTTTCATTCCTTTGCATGGGGATAGTTAGCTGTTGTAACTTTAATATAGGCTAACCATATTTTCCAAAAGGGAAAATGTGACACCACACGGGGCCATCCTGAACCCCCTTGCCCCCCTCCCCCCCACACACACACCCGCCTGGGGCCAGTCCACGGTTCCCCTCTGCCCCCTGCACACAGGATGAGCCTGAGCCCTTGTGCCAGGGCTGGCCTAAAGCTCTCCTCTCCCCACCCTGTGCAGGGTCAGCCCGAGGCCAACTGAGCCCTCCCCCTAGTCACACCCCACTTTTTTGGCAAAACTGTGCTTTTGTCCAGTTTGCTGTTGCCAACTGATGATCAGCTGGCAAGAGCAAACAGGACAATTGCACAGTTTTGCCAAAAAAGTCGGAACGATCGGGACAGGGCTTAAAAAAGATACTGTGCTGGCCAAAGCGGGACATGTGGTCATCCTACTTTAATATTGCCTCCTTGAGAAACTGCCAGCTCTCCTGAACTCTTTTTCCCTTAGATTTTTTCCCCATGGCACTTTACCTACCAGTTCTGGGAGTTTGTTAAAATCTACTTTTTTGAAGTTCACTGTCCTGATTCTGCTGCTCTCATTCCTTCCTTTCTTTAGAATTGTGAAATCTATCATTTCATAATCACTTTCACCCAAGTTGCCTTCCACCATCAGATTTCCTACCAGTTCCTCTCTGTTGGTCAGAGTCAAGTCTACAGTGGATGTCTCCTGGTTCCTTCCTCCACTTTCTGGAGCAAAGAGTTGTCCCCAACACATTCCAAGAACTTATTGGAAATTTTCTGTTTTGCCATATTACTTTTCCAACAGATGTCTGGGTAGTTAAAGTCCCCAATAAGTAACAGCTCTTGTCTTTTGGGTATTTCTGTTGTTTGTTCGAGAAATGCATCATCTACGTCCCCTATCGTGGTTTGTTGGTCTATGGTAGACCTCTGCCATGATGTTGCCCCTATTTTTTATCCCTTTTATCTTTGCCCATAGACTCTCAATTGGTCTGCCTCCTACTTTCTTCTGAACCTGAGGAAAAAGTGCATATGTTCTTGATGTATAAAGGAAACGAAAAATATGCTTGTGTATATAGCAGATAGCGTGTCAGATAATTTCCCTCTAAAAGTAAATTATAAAATCCCCTCAAAAGATCGAGATCCCAATCTTGCAAACATTTAACTTCAATGGCACTACATAAACATGCTTAAATTTATGCATATTAACTAGTATCTTACTATAGACACAGTCCAATTTTAAATCAGAGGAATTACTCGCCTAGTAAGGTGCTTCTTGTGCAGTCTGAGTAATAGTTGCAGAATCTGGCCTGAAGCATTACATTTTTAATATTTTAAATTTTTAATATACATTAAAATGCTCACTTCACCAAAAATTTGAAAGAAGGAAAAACTTTGACAACTTTATTCACCAGATTTATGATGAGTCATCAATATATAAAAGCAAACTACGAGATAGTGATTCTAAAGGAAACAATAAAAACCATAATTTTGTAGAAAAAACAAACGTATTAAGAGGACATCAAATAGAGATTAGTTACCGCACTGTATGCCTCTTGTGGCACTTAGTAAGGAAGTTTCAGGAACCATGTATTCTCTCTATAAAAGGGAGATCCTCTTTGTTCTGGGATTTATTCCCTGTGAGGAAGAATTGTAACAGAATAGGCCTTGTACATTGTAACTTCTGTATCTTATGGACTATGATTCCTCTGCCTTTGCTTTCAAGAGGAAGTAAATGTACTAAGTGCAACCACTCCTTTCTTTCCCATGCTGGGAATACCATCTTCCAGTCTTGAATGAAGGTTTGTGTGCCACAGGTCACCATACAAAGTCCGTATTATGTGGAACTGAAATGGAGATTTTTCATATAGTAAACTTATTGTAACCTTCATTATTTTTGATTGAAACACATCTGAAACGTACCATAGTAGTGTTGAATACCTGTTTTATTTGAACTGCATAATATCTTCATTCAAACTGAATGAAAGTGAAACTATAACTGTATAGTATGTTATCCAGTACGACGTTATTAATTATCCCTGGTAAAGAATCGATGGATGTTATTCTTCAAGTTCCATAATGTAAATTGTGGCGTTCGTAATCAGGCTTGTCACAGTTCAGCCACCACAGGGGAAAATCTTGAAGTTATGAAGGATATTCCAAAGAGAAAAAGCCATGCCTAAGTAGCAACAGCAGAAGAACATAAATAGCGAAAGGCTGCATGTGTGTGTGTGTGTGTGTGTGTGTGTGTGTGTGTGTTCGTTCAGCAGAAGGACAATCTTAGATCAGTATTATCCAAAAAAATTCCTGACTATTAAATTAAATTAGAGATTTTGGGGGAAATTATTTTCTTCACTCACGTGTCACAAAGAGAATGGAAATTAACCTTATCCTCGTAGATGAGTATTTATGAGAGGGCACCCCAGTGCATGTAGAGACCATGTAGACAGCTCTTATGTCATCCACTCTGCAGCTCTAGAGAGGAGTGAGTGGCGCACACAGCGCCAGATGAGGATAAAAGAGTGCATGGTTCCTTGGGGACCATTGACAGCTGGTGCACTTTAGAGTTAACCCCCAGGCTGCTCTAACTTGCGTGCAGGGCCACACAGAATCAGGGAGCGGAAACTGGCTCTGTGCATCTGGCCTTCCAATTTTAACTGGAATGAGCTGCGAACTAGGTGTCTGCGATGCAAATGAATTCTGTCATCCAGAGATAAAATAGAGGGTTGTTAACACATCTGATCAGACTCTCTCTGCATGAAACAGCCCTGAAGAGATCTCTCCAACCAAAGTAATGAGAAATTACAGTCTTCAAATCTACCCATCACTAAGCTAGACTACACCATTGAGTGTAAGGGCTAGTCTACACTGGCAATGCTAAAGCACTGCCGCAGCAGCGCTTTAACGTGCCTTGTGTGGTTGCGGCTCACGAGGGGCGTAGCTCCCAGCGCTGGGGCACTGTTTACACTGGTGCTTTACAGCGCTGCAACCTGCTGCGCTCAGGGAGGTGTTTTTTCACACCCCATAGCAAGAAAGTTGCAACGCTGTTAATTGCCAGTGTAGATATGCCCTAAAAGGGATGTATAAAAAAGGTAGTACAAAAGGCATAAAGTTAGTGTACAGATGCATAGCTAACCTTTAAACTTTTTGACTTTAAACCTTTTCCTAACAAGGAAGAGGACTTATTTCTTAAGGAACCATTGAAGAACTGCACTGTTTTCCTGAAGATGCAATATCATTCCAGAAAAGCAGCCCATTGAAATCTCTGCTCTCAGCTTTCTGGGTACTCTAGTGGACAGGGGCGGCTCTATGTATTTTGCTGCCCCAAGCATGGCAGTCAGGCGGCTTTCGGCAGCGCGCCTGCGGGAGGTCCGCCGGTCCCGTGGCTTTGGCGTACCCGCCGCCGAATTGCCGCCAAAACCGTGGGACCGGTGGACCTCCCGCAGGCATGTCGCCGAAGGCTCCCTGACTGCCGCCCCCACAGCGACCGGCAGGCTGTCCCCTGTGGCTTGCCACCCCAGACACGTGCTTGGTGTGCTGGTGCCTGGAGCCGCCCCTGCTAGTGGAGAGACTGAATGTAATAAGCACTTTCAAAAAGCTTAAATTAAGGTAAATATCTTTCTTTAAGAAGGCAACTGAACTTCAGAGGAAGACCAATTTATTAATCTAAGAGTAAAAGTGATTACTAGGATTGTTTGGAACATCTCAGAGCAGAATAATACGAATAGCAAAGACAGCCTTCTTACGTAGTGGTGTAAAGTAAGGATGGGAAAAGACTGATGCTGTTTGAAAACTGAAATACGTAAGAGTTGCTTCTTGTTCAGTCCTTACTTGAGACATGATTTTAGATGTTTATGAAGAGGAAACCCAAATGCAAATGGAAGTCAAAGGTTGTGTAGTATCTGAACACTCATACTGTCAAATATTTTTTGATCCATTTGAATAAAGAAAAAAATTGGTAGTATGATTCATCTGAGTTTCTAGAAGGGTTTGGATTGTTGGTAGGCAGAATTATCAAAATCTTGTTTTGAGCCTTGTACATATACAAGTCATATATATATATATATATATATATATATATATATATATACACACACACACACACACTAACAAAACAAATGCATATTTATATATATAAAGAGCACTTCTGAGTCCACGTTTGTTTTGGGGAAAAAGTTAATCAGAGTCTAGGAAAGGGAACAGAAACTCTGTTTCCTTTGCACTTTAAGATAGTGAGATAGTGACTCATGTGGAGTATGACACAGCATTCGTTTTTGGAACTTTAGTTGCCAAAGCATTAGATATGTTCTATAGTATGCTGGGAACACCTTTCTTGTGTAAATGGTCTGAAAATTAAATCAAATTTTTGGTGGCAATTTCTAATAAAGGCTATATTCTATTGGAATTTTAAATCAGCTGAAGTATTAAAGAAATTAAATCCTTTTTTATGTTGTATTTTTTTAAATCTAGCTTCCTCCCTACTACTCTTTCCCATTAGGCAAACTGATGTTGCAGGAAGGGAGATATGTGTTTGGCTCAGAATTGGTTACAATCCGAAGCTGGATCTCTGCCCCTATTTCTTCCCCACCTCCCTTCAGAGATTCATCTGGATACTGCAACATTTACCACACCTAACATTGTGACTGGAGATAGGCTTACATCAGAATACAGGAATCTGAATACTCCTGAGCTCTGGGAAAGCTGGAATCCAGATTTGAGCTTCGTGACATGATTCCATCTCTAATTTTGACATCCAAAGTTTTGGACCTACTATGCGATGAGGATTTCTCATCTCCTTCTTAGCTCTCTGCCATGTCTCCAGACTAAACTGAGCCTTTCAAGGTTGGAAGAAGGCCTCTGCCTAGGCCAGGTTCCTAAAAGCTAACTTAAATTCCAGGCTAAGTCTTCTAAAGTTGGAGTAGGCCTTTGCCAAAGTTCAACTCCCAAGCTTCGCAAAGTCTTTCAGAGCAGGAGTCTCTGAGCAAGCGTTTAACCAAGCTCCCAGCCAGAATCAGTTAACCCTCTCAGTGAGAGACCATTCTGTGACAAGCCCCAGTGCTTCAAATACTCCTTCCACACTGCTCATTGCATAAACAGTGCTCTGCCTATGCACTGCTTTCCCCTTTCTTTCCATTCTGTTTTCTCCCTGTTGTTCCTGTTTGATTGTCTGCTCTTCCTTCCAATACCATGTTATTGTTCATAAAGATGCAGGAATGGTGCCTATCACTTCCAGAAGCAATTCTTGTTATCAAATGACACACTGTAGATGATCCTTTGGTAAAGCCATTAAATTTTGTCCACCCCCATCCCAATAACCTGAATCCACTACGGCAGCTGGAGACCTCAGACTTAAAACATTGGAGTCAAGTCTGTGCTTTGGTGCAAGAGTGCTGACTCTATTTTGGGACTTTCATGTGTTTCCTAAGTCTCTGAATGTTATTGACACTAAAGACAAGTGTCTAGACAAGTTTTTTTCGTGTCATCTAGTGGGATAGTGAAGTTTGAATGGCTTTTTCCACCGATTTTTGTGTACCTTTGGGTAGAATTACAGTAGTTAGTGACCTGCTCTTCAGAGGTTCTCAGCTCCTGTAGCTCCCTTTAAGCCAAAGGAAGCTACAAGGGCTCAGCACCTCTGCAAAGCTGGTGATTAGTAGGTAGTCCCCAATTTATTTTTACCTGGTACTTGAAGGTTTATAGAATTACAGAAAAATGTGTGTGGGATTTTGTGTTTCTACCATTTTCCCTCAAAACAGTATTTGTTTCATTCTTTGGATGCTAGTCATATTCCTCCTATACAAGAACTTCTGATTAAAGCTTTAAGGTCTTGTTGCATTCTTTGCAGCCCCCATCTCTTGGTGGATCAGAGAATGTATTTGTGTGACTTGTAAACAGCGGCAATAGAAACAATCAAGGAACTTGCGCAAAACCACCAGAATATTTTAAAGAGAGAATTTTCTGTTTTCCTTCCTTCTTTCCTTCCTGTGACTTTTATAACTCCATGTTTTTGGTGGGTGATAGGGAGTAATTAAAGCAAAACAAACTTAATAAATATATGCTGGATAATGATGCTTGTGCAATAAATGGGTAAAATCAAGGAAAGCTCTTACATAAGCTACACAGGTTTGTGGCACATTCAGACATGTTTTTGTTGAATATAAATAAGGAAATGTTAGATATTACATCCATGACAAAAATGGTTGTGAGAACTGAACTGTCTCTTTGCTTTCTGGCAGGTGGAAATACAATAGCAGAACACTAACAAATTAAGAGGATGGAGGAAAGATGTGATGTGTACAACAAAGAAAGTTACAGGTAAGCGATGTTATCTTTCTGTAGGTGATATAACTGAGCTTGGATATGTCATACCTCATTTAAAAAAAAAGCAGTTGGACAAAATCATTTAGACTACATCAAGAATAATCATCAAGGAAAAGTGCAATAAATTTACATACAGGTTAAAAGTAGTGGTTATTTAAATTCATTCTTTCATATTTATCTGTTTATTAGATTGTAATTCTGTAATTAGGTTTCGTCTGCTCATTGGGTTGGTCAAAAGTATTTTATTTTAAATAATTCCTTTCAAAGAGTATTTGTTGTTCAGAATCAGATTTGTCCAGTGTTCACTAAGAGCTAAAATTGAGAGTGATGCATCCTTGGAAACTGTACTAATTTATTGAATTTCCATTACTGTCCATAAAACCAGTTCCTCGTTTCAAAAGATTTTGCAATGTGTTAGCTGTTATCAGTGAATGATACAAGTGGGTTGGAATTTCATACCACTACTGTCTATGAAGAGTATTCCAAAGCCTGAGATCCCCTTTCTAGTGCTATTTTATTTAAATATGTTTTGGTTCATAAAACAAGTGAGTGGCTTTGAGCAAGTATTTGGTAACCCAGCCAACACATCTACACACAATATTGAGGGCATATGGTAAAAGGACGCTGTCTAGAATGATGTGCAACATTTATCCCTGTCCCCAGTTTCCCATGTCTTAGTTTCAGCAGTAATTTCAGCCTATTTAAATACTGCAGCTTGTGAGTTGGGTGACCCAGTAAATTGAGGATGCTAGATTTGTTACAGTGTCTATGTTTGTCATACATTTCACAGGATCTTTGGCAATACTTTGTCCAGGAAAATATGGATGATTTAGAAAGGCCTTCATAATTCCCATTTAAATCTTTTAAAATATCTGTGCTGGGAAACATTCAAAATAATTATTTAATTTGATGGTGGCAAAAAAAAAATTGCAGTTGAACCACATTCCTTCTAAATCATTAATGGTTTGTCAATTTAAGGAAGATCTCCAGAAAAAAAGTCCCAAAATGGTGTATTTAACTCTTGTAGAAAAATCTATGGAGCGTGACTTTATTTTAGAGTTTTGACAGTGTATACTTTGACCATGTTTGTTGAAGTGTAGGAGAATATGTGGATTCTCAGATGTGCTCAATGCTGATCTAATTCTCCTCCCTTTGAAGTCAATAGTGAAAAATCCTAAGATTTTGGGTTTTTTTGCTTGATGTGTTTTATATGTGTGTGGTCTATATATTTATAAAGCTTGGTACCTGTTCTCCCCCCCCCCCCCTTTTTCTGGCTTTCTGTAAACTTAAAATTTAAAAGTAGTTTGAATTAAAAGTCAAACGAATACTAACATGGAGGAAAGATGCTGAAGTTTAGAGGAATCAAGCAAGCATAAGGCCACGCCTAGTCTGATGCCAAGTACACGCATAACATACTCTCACACAATCCATTTGCACTAATTGACATGAATCGGTGCAATCCTGCAAGCTGTATTTTTGCCTGCCTAAGTCTATTGAGAAATCATTTATCTAATTGGATTTCTTACACAGCTTGAATTCTTGGGTCCCCTTATCTTAACCAGAGAGAGAGAGAGACATTCTGAATGAAAGATTGTGATTTTTCTTGAAAAAACACTAGATGGCATTTATTGCAGTGTGGAATAAAACCCTGCTTTACAAGGCAGAATGCAGCATATACAGTAAGATTTTAATAATGAGAAACTATCTCTTTCTTAGTTTAATTTGTTAATGGTTGAGGAAACAAGTGATTTCTGGTAGTTGATTGATGTATATCCATAGAAAGAGATTTGATTGCTTGTTGTAGTGAAAGCGTTGTTTAAATTGCTTTTCAGTATCATATGTTTTAAAGTGACCTGTATTGTGCCCAACATTGTTCTAATTTCAAATATTACCTAAGATTGCTTTGAAAATGTTTTGAAGGCAGTAAAACCTCAAAGTAATACAGCTATTAATACTTACAATTGAAATGAACAGATGCACACATTTGCAGACTTATGATCCAATAATTGATAAACTTTAAAACTAGTCAGCATGGTGCATTAGAAAAAGCACTTTAAAATATAAGAAGTGAACATGGGAATAAACGAGTTGCCATACTAGAACAGACCAATGGTCCATCTTGTCTGGTATCCTATCTCAGAGTGGATACTATTAGATGCTTCCAAGAAAAATGTTAAAAAAAAATCCATAGGATAAGTTTCTTTCTAATGCCTGCCAATGGCTGCCTTATGCCATGAAGCCTAAATTATCCATATAAAAAGTACTAGTTTGTTTTTGAATACTACCAACTGAGCTCTTAGTCTTACTATTTATTATTTGTTTGGTGGCAGTAGCTGGAGGGCCCAGTCAAAGATCAGGCCTCCTTGTGCTAAGCACTGTACACACAGGGACTAGTGAAAAGACAGTAGTGCCTTCCCAAAGATCTTCTAGACTAAGCCTCAATGACATCTTGTGACATGAGTTCTATAAATTGTGCGGTCTGTAAATAAGATTTATCAGTTTTAAATTTGTTGTCTTTCAGTTTCATTGGGTGTCTTCTCGTTCATGTCAGAGAAGGTAAATAGGAATTCCCAATATACCATCAGTATACTATTCAGGATTTTATTTCCCTCCATCATGTCCCCTCTTCTCCCCCTCTTCTCTAAACTAACGCAGTCCCAATCTTTTCAGTCTCTTCATATGAAAGCCTTTCCATGCCTCTAACTTTCACAGCTCTCTCTCTCTCTCAATCCTTTCTATTCCTACGTTGATTGATTGATGGATAGGGTAGCCAGAACTGAACACAATACTCCAGGTGAGTGTGTACTGAAGTTATCATATTTCCAGTAGTATTTTCTGTCCCACTCCTAGCACATCTTAAAATGTTGCTAGCTTTTTGACAGCTGCTGCATGCTGAGTACCTGTTTTCAATGACCTTCACAATGACACCCAGATATTTCCTCAATGTTTACAGTTAGTTTAGCATTGAGAATGAGTAATTCAGATTATTCCTTGCATTGTGCATTACTTGCATTCATCTGCCATTATGCAACTTCTGCACTGGCGGGTAGAAGAAAAAGATGAGCTACTTAGCCCTCTCTCTAGTTTCTGTAGTCTGCCATTTGGAGACTTAAGTTTCAATGTTTTGAACCCTTTTCTTTAATACTCTCTCTCTTTCTCTCTCTCTCAGTAAGATAAATTATCAGATTTCAAACTGATACTATGTATCAAATTGCTATGGGATGTTTGGGTCATGTTAGCAAAGATAGTTGTGCTTTTTCTTTCCCTATAGTTTGACTACTGCAATATTAATTTAATATTAAGTTTATGTTGTTAGTGATTGGAGTGGAAGTCTCTCATGTGTCTAATATAAAATTCTTACCGGCACAGGGAAAATGGGCCAGCTTTCGGAGTCAGTCCTCCCCTCTTTATGCATATATACTGCATTCATCATTGTGGTATGTGAGCATCTCATGGGAAGGAGGGGATGAAGCTGAGTGACGACAGTATGACAGAAGGCAGTACTTGACAGGTGTTCTCCCTCTGTTCCAACAGAAACCACAAAAACATGCATTCTCTCATAGTGCAAAGCACCATAGAGTCACATCACAATGAACAGTAAGCACAACACACGGGTGTCATTAGAGGACAGTCTTCCTTCACATTTCACTGTTTCACACAGCCTTGAGACGCGGGCCATACCGCATCCTGCCAAGTTAGCCACATTGTCGACTTTCACTCGACTGTCCCTGGCACCAGTGCCTGCAAATCTTGCTTCTGAAATCTAGGAGACCCCACACAAAGTAGTAATTCTTTGGCCACCCACTTGTTTTTATCTTCCAGGAAGTTGGAGCTATGGAGTAGAGTTTACAAATACTTTGAGAAGTCATAATCAAGTTTACTATCTTATTTATTTGTTTAGAGCTAAATAAATATCTAGTGGCAGCTCGCTGGTCACTTACAATACTTAAACTGCACACAATAGTCAAAAATATTAAAAGGCATTCCTAAAAAGACCACCTCAGGTCCAAAATCACACTGCCTGTTATCTACCCCATAATACCAGCCAAACCCAGTCCACCCCTTATTCCTGGAGAAAAAATTGGGTAACCAGGAGTCTTGCATTATACCCTGAGGTTGTGGTGGATCATGGTGAAAGTGAGTTGCAAAGCCTAGAACCACTGGTTGAGAATGTACTACTGTTCAAATTAGGGATTTTTTAAAAGCTCTTCTGTGCTTCAGATCATCCCCAGTGCTGAGGCAATAACCAGAACCTTAAGTCTGACCTGGAAATAATTTGGTAGATAGTACCGATGATTGAGTACTAATGCAAAACAGTCCCTTCAGAAAATACCACTTAGAAAGTGACCAGACATGAATATGAGTTTCTGAATAGCTTTAAGATCTAAGCTTTTCTATTTTAAAGTATATTTTAAGATCACATTATCTGTGTAGTGCTCACCTCAATAATTCAACCTAGAGGTGACAAAGACATGGATAGTGAACTGTGATAAGATATGCCTTTGAAATAAAAAACTCCACAACATTCTTGTCCATTGCTGCAAAAAAAAAGAAAAGGCATTTTTGGCAAATGCTGTTATCTGGCTGGAAGGAACTGGGTGTTCTTACCAGCCACTAAAACTGAGTCTAATAGGGACTTTATCCATGCCTGAACCTCCTGGAACCCTGAATAAGTGAACTCTTGAGGCAGATGAACAATTGCCCAGTATTACCCTGAGACCTTCCAGAGAAAGGAGGGACTAGCTTGAGTAAATCCATCTATCAGTGTGTCGTGGACAGGAGCATCAAAGGCAGCTGATATATAAAAGAAACATGGAGACTGCCAGAATAGGTTTGGTCTGTTAAAAATAGTATTTGTATGCTCTTATTTTATATTAGCAAATAAGATATTGTCTTGCCTGTTTTTCTTAAATGCTGTGCAAGTCAGACCTGATTAACTGAGAAGGGAAAGTAATTTTGTTTGTATTGTGTAAAACTATTTTCTTTAACTAATTAAATTCAAATGCCTGGGAAATGATTAGCAGCAAATGTGCCTTCATTAAAACTTAAACACTCCACTCCTTTTAACTAAAGCCTCAGAGAAACACCTCTGGGACCTCAGACTACTTCCTCAAAAATAGGAAAGACTAAACTTGACATTCTTGACGATTCCAAGGGAAAAAAAACAAGCAGGAAAAAAATATGGAAAAAATAAAATAAATAAAAAAAACCCTTAAGGTTGCCTTTTCTTATCTGTAAAGCGTGGGGGAGGGGGAACCTAAACAAACAAAAAGGCATAAATTCAGTTCCCCAGTTTGATTTTCACTTTGCTCTCTTTGCCTTAATCAGACTTGGAAGGATTATATTTTTGTTGGTAAATGTTGATAAACATTGATTTCCCTGTGCACATGCACATGAAAAAATATTTCCATCAATGATAATAGAAATTTACAGACAGGCCAAGTAAGAAAACTGCTGCTTGAGAGTGTTCGATTTAAGGCTATTTATTTAGCATGTTTTGATATATGATGAGAATTTGTGTTTTAATGGTTCAAAGCTTTAACTTTTTGCATCTCAGTGTCTGACCCCCCATAATTTCCCACAACTGTGAACATTTAAATTGATAAATATAGAAAAAATCTTAAAAATAAACATAGATATTATCCATTAAAATTATATAAAAAAATCAAGTTCAAGTATATTTATAATCAATTCCAATAAATGGCCCCAGCACCCTTCCACTGGTTTTCAGCCGAACTTTCTCCTCCAGGATGTAGAGAAACTGGAAAGGATTTAGAAGCAAGTGATAAAGACGATCAAAGGGATGGAATGCAGCCATATGAGCAAAAGATGAAGGACCTGGGTATATTTAGTTTGGAAAAGAGGAATTAAGGGAGACATGATAGCAGTCTTCAAATACTTAAAATACTGCCATAAAAAAAGATAGAAAAAACTCTTTTGCCACAGAGGGCAGGACAAGAGGCAGTGAGTTCAAATTGCAGCATAGCAGATTTAGGGAGGTGGTGGAAGCTCCTTCACTGGAGGTTTTCAAAAGGAGGCTGGGTAGCCATCTGTCTTGGATGGTTTAGACACAACAAATCCTGTATCTTGGCAGGGAGTTAGACTAGATGAGCATTCCAATCCCTTCTAATCTATGATTCTGTGTCCTCATACTATGTAAAAATGTATGGAGAGGTTTATGCAGACTAAAGGATTGCTTTGTCCCGATAGTCTCCAGGATCTTCAGGAATGAGGACAGACTAGGCAAGATACAAGAAATACTGCCCTCAAACACATGGATCCATTTGCTGTGCGTGTGGAGGGAATTTCTCTGAGCTGTGCTTCTTCCTCCAAACCGATGGTTCCCAGCCAGGCTTCCACTGATTGCTGGGATATAGTATGTACTCTGTTTTTTCTCTGGGTACATTTACCCAACAGTTAAACAGCCACAGCTGGCCTGCGTCAGCTGGCTCAGGCTGCGGGGCTGTAAAATTATGATAAATAAATAAATTAATGGAGATATCCTATCTCCTAGAACTGGAAGGGACCTTGAAAGGTCATCGAGTCCAGCCCCCTGCCTTCACTAGCAGGACCAAGTACTGATTTTGCCCCAGATCCCTAAGTGGCCCCCTCAAGGATTGAACTCACAACCCTGGGTTTAGCAGGCCAATGCTCAAACCACTGAGCTATCCCTCCCCCCGCCCCCCAATGATGTATATATTTGGGCTCTGGCTGGAGATGTAGGACTCCCGAGGGGACTGGGTCCCAGAGCCCCAGCCCTTCTGAGCCCGAATGTCTACACCACAATTTTATAGCCCCATAGCCTAAGTCCTGTGAGGATGGGCCAGCCACAGGTGTTTAATTGCTGTGTAGATGCCCTCTGAGGTTCACAGAGCACACAAGATGAGTTTTTGTTGCTTGTAGAAGCATTAACTAATCCATTTTCTTACATGGAATTTTATCTGTTCATCAGGGAACTTGATCTTAGTGTTACTATTCCTTCACTCCTACCTTCGACACATCCCATGTATTTATGCAGCCAATGGATCATATAGATTTCCAGCTGACAGGAGAATAGTTTCAATGCATAGAGGATGAGAAACATCCTATATGAACTGCCTTTTCCATCGTTGCATCCAAAGTCTGGCTTTTCTTGCAAGTTGGCTTTGCTGTGCACTGTGCTGTTTGCCTATATGTTAGATATGATAAACTCGGCAAGAACATTTTTTTAGGAGGAATCTTACCTAAGTAAGATTAGTTCAGAATTAATTTTTCATTTTAAAATCTGTTTAACCTAATCTCATATTACAAAAATGCTGAAAGTCTAAATTTGTGACAAACTCTGTTAGTCTAGTTTTTGCTAATGTGTCATAACCTCTTGTATTAGAGTGGTGGTGTAGTGGTGATATTTGAAGGTTCTGATGAAGAAATCCATCTAGTAATTTTCTTGTTTTCCATTCCACATAACAAATGCTTACCAGCTTTTTGTTGACAGGTTTCAGGGTGGTAGCCATGTTAGTCTGTATCAGCAAAAAGAATGAGGAGCACTTGTGGCACCTTAGAGACTAACGCATTTATTTGGGCATAAACTTTAATGGGCTATATCTTCCTACTGTATTTTCCACTGCATGCATTCGATGAAGTGGGGTTTAGCCCATGAAATTTTATGCCCAAATAAATGTGTTAGTCTCTAAGGTGCCACAAGTACTCCTTGTTCATTCAACTTTTTGTTGATCATACCCCAGCTTGAGCTGGCAGATGGATATCCTGCCATGTTCCCTTGCACTATGCCATGATGCAGTTGCTGTCACCTCCTTTTCATCCAGTCACTTCTCTGATTCTGATTTTCCTTGTCGACAAGGAGCCACCACATGCAACAGCACATTTATTTGTACTCTGTATGTCTCTCTCAACCCAGGCCAACCCAGTCTCTTCTTTTTCCTGCCCCTCCCCCCTCAAACTATTCTCTGGTGTCGGGTGGGGAGGAGGGTTAGGAAATACTGCTTCACAGAATAACAATGTTGTCTGCCTTATGAAAACCAGCAGCAAGTTTCTAGCAATTTGACATATGTGGCATCTAGTATTATATAGTCTGGAAGGAAGTCAGAGAATTAAGTTAGAGTTTTTGCTTTCCGAGTCAGAGCACCAGCTTTAGACTCAGACGTTTATGTGTTCGAGAATGAACATTTGTCTCTGTCCTGGTTCTGAGCTTTGTGATATAATACTTTTAGCCTTGCTTTCTGTTTTTTGATTAGTTTATTTTCCATGTACAATGCCATGCTGAATTTTAGCTTTGATCAAATTAATTTAGAAATTTCAATACAATTACTGGATTTGAGAGTACTGTACTAAAGTTTGTAAACTGATAAATAAAAATACATACATATAAGTGATTGTTTTGCTGGTAAGAGTTGGAACACATTTAAAGTGAAATGTAAACTGCCACGTGAAACTGTGGTAAACTTCAGAAGCAATTGAAAACTCCAGATTGTGTTAACTCATCTGAAAAAAATCCTAGGAAGAATGCATTTCTTTAGCAGACAATGAAAATGTTTGGTTTTAAAAGCCCGGTAGGTTGACTCATTCTTTTAAAGCTTTAATGGTTAAACCAGCTAAACAGTACCACACCCAGCATACCAGGAAAGCTGCTTTCTATAGACACGTCCATCTCCACTCCTCTAAGCTCTGCAAATTGTAGTGAAATGGATCAGCTTTATCAGCTGAGCAGCTATATACTTTAAGCTGTCTATAACGGGAAAGAGTTCCACCCACCCACATAAGTCACAGGCTTTCTCCAGCTGGACTGGATTTCCCAGTATGCTTTTTTCTCCGCCTCTCTTTTTAAGTGCTGCTGACGTCATTTGTACACAGTACACCGAGAAAATACAGATGGAGAAGAAGCAATCTTTGAGCCCGGCGTGTGTTTGGTGAGAATGTGCTTTATTTAAATGCTTTATCTATACATGTGGAATTAAGCTGGTGTGTTGTTTGTAGCTGATTTTAGAGAGGATTTTGCTATGATTTCTTTTTAGTTTAAAAGTGAAGTACAGAGGAAACAGTTTGAAAACTGTGTGAACTGTGAGCGTTCAGTGGAGAGGAAGTGTAACGTGAACTTCGTAGTTTGGAGGGGAGAGAGCTTGGTATGTAAAAAGCATGCTGAACCACTCAATTGGAATTCTGAAGTTTGATCTTATAGATACGTGTCCTTGCTGAATGGACAAACTCTACATGAGTTTATTCTTAAAATAAGAAAAAAGGGCAACTCCCAGACCATTAGCAACAAAGCCAAAGGGAGAAAAATTGTGTCATGTGAATTAGATGGCAAAATGTCAGTAGATCTTAAATTCAAAATGATCCTGTTTTAATCATAAGATGTGTCCAGAGCAGAGCAGAAGGCCTGAGACTGCACAAGGGAGTAAGGATAGAGAAGAAAATACTATTGCATCTTAAAATGTCAAGAGTACATGATTTTTTGAAAAACGGCACAGTATTAGAACTGCATTAAGACCACTTTTGGTCAAGTAATGGCCAGCTAGAATGTTAAGTGCCTTTCATATCATTACCTGAAGAGTAAATATCTCCAAAAGCGGAGGGAGTTTTTAGATGCACTTTCAGTTATATTATTATTTGTATTATTTTAGTTTGTTACCAAGATTCCTTAGTGAATATTTGATTTCAGTTCAGGCTGAAGGTGGTGATGAAAATACTGAGTGTTTGGTTATGGATTGTGGTGTTTTATTTTTAAATAATTTGGGAGGTATCTTTCTATAAGGTATTCTAGAGCAGGGGGTCTCTCACATTTTCATAGCCCGGGTATCACGTTAAGACTCTTATGGACAGCTTCCCTTCCTTCTCACAGGTACATATGTGGACCTTCTCCCATCCAATTAATAGTTGCATACCATCCCTGTGGCATTTGCTTATGTGGAAAAATAATAGGCAGGTCTCCATAGACCAGGGATTCTCAAACTGGGGGTCGGGACCCCTCGGGGGTCGTGAAGTTATTACATGGGGGGGGGGTCGCGAGCTGTCAGCCTCCACCCCAAACCCCGCTTTGCCTCAAGCATTTATAATGGTGTTAAATATATAAAACAGTGTTTTTAATTTATTGGGGGAGTCGCACTCAGAGGCTTGCTATATGAAAGAGGGGTCACCAGTGCAGAAGTTTGAGAATCACTGCTATAGACTATTAGTGGTATGTGGACCCCAGTTGTATCCTAGCGTTTAAGTAGGTAACGCAGGTATTATAGAAAACCTGGTGACTCATGGGGCTATTCTTCCCTCATTGGAGCCAGGGAAAACCTGTTGCTGAGCTGAACAAGTTTCAAGGATAGTATAACCCTAGCTCTAGACTTTTTGATTTTTTACGTATTTTCCGAATAATACGTGATACTGTTTGTCCATTTTTTGACAAATACATTTTCCCCAAACTCCTCCCCTTATTGAAATATTAATTAAAACATCTATATAGGATTTCTTATAGCTTTATATTTCGTGGTGAAATTTAAATATAACTTAAAATACTGCAGGCAATACATATAATTTGAGTGAAGAATAAAATGCAAGTTTTATAATGGTTACTCTTTTACCAGGAGGAGGGCAAATTGTATTTAAAGATAAACTACTGTAGGAGAATTTACAAAAAGTAAAACGCACACCAGTTTATTTCTTATAGGTGCTATGTTTTAGTACTTGATTTGTGAAAAGAATGGAACCCAGTTGAATTAAGAAATTGTTTTTAAAGATATTTTTAAGTAAAACTTGGACTAATGGTCTAACTGGTTTGAGTGCTGTGCTCTTTCCTCAGGAGAGCAGACAGCCACTCTGCAAATGTTTATTGAAGAGTGACCTTGCTCTGGCTGGTTGCAGAAGGAGCAAGTAAAGTCTCACCTGCATTTTCAGCCCCTCTTCTGGATCTCATTAAAGTGAAGCTGCTGATTCTGTCCCTGTGGAGGACCTGAATTGTGTGACTATAGAGTTAGTAGGTGTCAGTAAGCAGGGCTTTAAAATAGAAACATATGTCTAATAATCAGAAGTAGGTCTCATACACAAATGGGGGTGAAGTGGAGATTCACTTCACCTAGGATTGAGGTCAAACAGCAATATTGTAGTGAGAATGCAGCTTCCCCTCACACCTCCCTCCATCCCTAATCTGCTGGGAGGGAGGAGGGAATTCCTATCTGGTTGATCTTCTTGAATCCTCCTGTGAGGCTTGATCTTTAATATTAGCCTTAGGCTAGGTAGCTGATGACAGGTTTCAGAGGACCTAATCACATCAGCCATACCATCAGGGGCTCGTTCACCTGCACATCTACCAATGTGATATATGCCATCATGTGCCAACAATGCCCCTCTGCCATGTACATTGGCCAAACCGGACAGTCTCTATGCAAAAGAATTAATGGACACAAATCTGACATCAGGAATCAAAATACTCAAAAACCAGTGGGAGAACACTTTAACCTGTCTGGTCATTCAGTGACAGACCTGCGGGTGGCTATATTACAACAGAAAAACTTCAAAAACAGACTCCAACGAGAGACTGCTGAGCTAGAATTGATATGCAAACTAGACACAATCAACTCTGGTTTGAATAAGGACTGGGAATGGCTAGCCATTACAAACATTGAATCTATCTCCCCTTGTAAGTATTCTCACACTTCTTAACTGTCTGTACTGGGCTAGCTTGATTATCACTTCAAAAGTTTTTTTTCTCTTAATTAATTGGCCTCTCAGAGTTGGTAAGACAACTCCCACCTGTTTATGCTCTCTGTATGTGTGTATATATATCTCCTCAATTTATGTTCCATTCTATATGCATCCGAAGAAGTGGGCTGTAGTCCACGAAAGCTTATGCTCTAATAAATTTGTTAGTCTCTAAGGTGCCACAAGTACTCCTGTTCTTCTTTTTTTAGGTAGCTGATGTATTTGTAGCTCAATCTTCTCAAGCTTCTGGAAATGAGAAGACACTTTCTCTGTTACACTTCACTCCCACCTTTTACCATTACTCCTACCACTGAATCTGACATTTTGCCTGTCATCAGAAGTGGGAAGGGAAGAGGCCTTCAGTCACCTGTTTCTCCCCAGCACCTCTTTTCCTCTCCTATGGATACCTCCAGTGCTTGCTTCTGTTGCTTGCCCAGCTTTCCCAAGCCTCAGTGAGAAAGTGACAATGATAGTTGCCAGTTTCACTGCTGTTCACAAAGTTGTGAATAGCAACAGTCAGACTGTGACTACAGTCTTGTTAATGTGTCTGCTTGCTGCTGCTGCTTAGCAATTTTATGTTGCGTTCACATCACAAACATTACTTTTCCAATAGTTGTTAACAGAAGTCAGGAAGCCTTTTGCAGAGTAGCATTTTTACTCTACAGAGTTTTCAACAATGCCACATATGCATATATACATGTACATACACACAACATATACATGCACTACTTTTATACAGAATTTCTGTAAAACCTCTTCCTGTAGTGGAAATGAATAATTTCAGTTAACATCTTTGAAGTTACTGGGCAGCTTTACTAGATTTGCATTTTGGATGCTTTTATTTTGTATCCCTTCTGTTGATGATTGAACCTTCTGGTGTTTTCTGTGCTGATAAATTCTCGGCACTGCATTGGTTAATTTGAGTCACTAGTAAGTGAACCTGTTTCACATTCATAACTGCAGCACCTGTAACTGAAGACATGCAGTGATACTAATTCAGGCCTTCACGAGAACATTGTTCTTTGGTAATTCTTAAGAAACAATGGTTGAAGTGGTAGAGTCGTCTTTGCACTGCAGTGTCTGAGCTTGGCACTGCTCTTTGGATATGTGTGTCTGTCTTTAGGTGCTGGTTGTACTCTTACTGTCTGTCTTCTTGTCTGGAGTTATTCTATGTAGGTCAACAGACAGTGATCTTAATTATACATACACAACAAAACACAATACATACTACTTTTACATGGAACTCTCATAACAAGAATAGAAATGTTTTGTAATCAAACCTTACATTCTTCAGAGATTGATGACCTCCTCCTTGCAAAGTAAATCTTCCCAATCATTATTGGCAAGTGGATTGGTCCAATCCATGCTAATTAGTCTGGCTAGTGGGCAACATTTTGTACCACTGTCTGTCAGATGGATTAGAAAGAGAACTATCAAACTGTTCCTTTTAAAATTTGAGTTCCCACATTGAAATAGTAGGGGTTCCATGAAATTAGGAAAATCATGACAGAAATCAAGAGATTTGCCATGTGGTTTGCAAGAGAAAAATGAATTTTTAGCAAAGATTATAATTCATAGCTAGGGCAAACTTCACTCTCAAATGGCAGATGCACATCTCCATAGAAGCACAGCAACAGAGTTCTCTAGATACGATGATGCATGAGATTTGGATAAGATCCTTGCTTAAAAGAGTATTCTATATCATGGAAATATTTTTCAATTAGGATCATAAATTTATTATCAAGGCCATAATTCTTTCCTAAAGGTTCAAGAGGGAAACGGGTTAGGTTTACACTGCAAGTATGGGCTTATCTACACTTAGTGCTGCAGTGGTGCAGTTGCCCCACTGCAGCTGTGCCATTGTAGTGCTTAGTGAAGATGCTGTCTATGCTGACTGGAGAGCTTCTATGGACGTAGGTACTCCATCTCCCTGAGAGGCAGTAGCTATGTCAACAACAGAAGCACTCCTGCCGACATAGCACTGTCTACACTAGGAGTTAGGTTAGTATAACTACATTGCTTAGGGGGTATGGATTTTCCATACCGCAGGGTGGCTTAATTATACCAACATAAGTTTGTAGTGTAGACCAGGATTTAGTTTGCAAAAGAAATATTGGAAAATGAAAGGGAGATCCATATAACAATTTTATAGGGGTTTATGCTTTCCAAGGTACTCCCACTGAAGAGGAAAGCTTGGGAATGACTGTTCTGGTATTTATTTATAAACAAAAGCTCTGTGATGAGATTTTTACATCTAAATCCTTTAGGAACTTTTGAAAATCTCCCCCTTGGGGCACAATCCCTAGCTATTAGTTAGTGGTTGTGGATTTGCTTGCATAATTACCAGCTTGTTGTAGAATATTCTAGTGTTCAGCCCTGCCCCTACTCTGAATAGCTGCAAGTGAAGACAGCACTGCACAGAGTCTAAGGCTATGTCTACACTTGCAGAGATTTTGTGCTGTAAGTTTCACCGGTGATAGGGAACTGGTGAAAGTAAAGCGCTGGTTTGTGTTCTCATTTAATTCCTCAGGCATCAGAAAGTGTTTACATTAGCATCACTTCCATTCCCAATGAGAGCAGCGCTCTAGGGCAGCTATCCCACAGTGCAACTCTCTCCAGTTTGACGATGGGTCTTGTGGGGGGAGGGGGTGATCGCGGGGCATCCTGGGTCCCTGCACAGCCGCCTTTCCCCAAATAGTGATAAGCTCCAGTAGCTCAGCATTGCTCCAAGCAGGCAGGGCTGTCCTTATCCATATGCAAACTACGCAGCTGCGTAGGGCACCAGGAAAATTGGGAAAACAAAATTGCCCCAAATTTCGAGGAAAACTGCCTCTGCCCCACCTCTTCCCACCCCTCCTCTGCCAGAGCCCCGCCCACACTCCACCCTTTCCCCTGAGCTATGGCCGGGGGACTGCAGCAGAGGTCGGACGCGCCCTGCGTTCATGGGGCAGTGGGAAGTGGAGAGACCCGGCCCCAACCTGCTCCGCTCCGCCGGCTCATGCTGGGGCGGTTTCCCTCCAAGCCTGCTCCTGCCCGCCCTGCCCCCAGAGCTTGGGCACACCCTCTCCCCCCACGGATGCCTGGGGGGAGCCTCTGCGGGGGCGGGGAAGGCTGTGTAGGGCACCATAATGTCTAGGGACAGCCCCAGTTGCTGCGTGGAGCAGGCATTGTCATCTGGCCAGATAAGTGAGCACTTGCCAAGAAAACAGGAAGGGGAGTTTCAAAGTTCCCGGGGCTTTACAGGGGGAGGGGTGGATGTCTGTTTACCTGGCAACAGAGCAGCAGAGCTGCTGGCTAGAGTGGTCACCTAGGCACTGTGGGATATCCTCCGGAGCCTAAAAGCTCTGTAAACAGGAAGAATGTGTCTTCACTTTCACGTCACTGTGAAACCATCACCAGTAAGAGCTGTATGCGTCTTGTGGAGATGGTTTTCTTTTTGTGGTGAAACTTCTGAGTTTCAGTGCAAAAGGTCATTGGCAAGTATAGACGCTTCCATGGTTTTTGAGCAAAAAAGGAGCATTTTCCACTTTAAATAGCAAGTGTAGACATACCCTAAGGCTGCTCTTTATAAGAGTGTCAAGTGATGTGTAAATACATTTTTTTAAACAGCTTTTTAAAAAAACATAGCAGTATTTAATCAGCTTTAAAAAAACAACCAGATTTTCTCTCTCCATGTAAATAATTGCCTCAGCTTTTTTACCTTGAGAAATATTGAACCAGTGGTGTGAGATTTGTTTGTACTGTACATGATAGTCAAATAAGCTGCCAAGCTAGGAGTTGTCTAGGTGAGGAAACTTCCTAGTTTTAAAATGGCTGCTGTGGTTATTATAGAGACAGGGTGGGAGATGGGTCAATTTTAACTCTTAAAGGAAGCCGGGTGCTGTGATTGAAATACATCTTGTGGTAGGAATGGACATTGATTCTCATTCCATGGCATGCTCTGCCAATTTACCAACCAGGATTTTCCAGCTCTCTCTATATGTATCTTTGTACAATTCCTCATTTGCACTACTGGTATATTTGGATGTGCTCTTGGAACCAAGCCACCTAAGACATGCAGGAGATACAGCTTTGTTTGATTTACGAGGTCTTGTAGTGAATAGGAGGAAAAACTCCAGATCCTAGCCAGAATACATATTATTTTGCAAACCTACTGGGAACATGATCACCATGGGAAATAGAACCATTGAGTGGCTTAGTAGTATAGCAGATTAGCTAAACTGATCAAGATACTTCCACGAAATGCTGGCTTTGATCAGGTAGAACTATTTACAGCAGCTTTGAAACTGATCTAACTTACAATACACCTTCTAGCATCTAGTGGACAGTACAGTAGAATCTCATTTTTACTGCTGACCAGTTATATGAACCATTTTTCCTCAGGGGGAAAGAAAATCACATAACATTCATTATGTGGATGAAGAACAAGTCAATCACCCCTCTCCACAGTCCAATGCCTTTAGTACAGGGGTGAGCAAACTTTTTGGTCTGAGGGCCATATCTGGATGTGGAAATTGTATGGCGGGCCATGAATGCTCACGAAATTGGGGGTTGCGGTGCGGGAGGAGATGAGGACTTCGACTGGGGTTGCGGGCTCTTGGGTGGGGCTGGGGATGAGAGGCTGGGACCGAGGGGTTCGAAGGGTGGGAGGGGGATCAGGAGGGGGCAGGGGCGTAGGAGGGTGTCAGGGGTGCAGGCTTCGGGCGGCACTTACCTCAAGCAGCTCCCAGAAGCAGCGGCATGTCCTCCCTCCAGCTTCTATGCAGAGGCGCGGCCAGGCGGCTCTGCACACTACCCCGGCCACAGGCGCTGCCCCGGCAGCTCCCATTGGCCATGGTTGCTGGCTAATTGGAGCTGTGGGGGCAGTGTGCGGAGTCCCCTTGGCTGCCCCTACGTGTAGGAGGCAGAGGGAGGACATGCTGCTGCTTCTGGGAGCTGACCAGAGCCCCAGCACGTGTGGAGCAGGGCAAGCCCCTGACTTCACTCCCTGGCTGGAGCTCGAGGACCATATTAAAATGTCTGAAGGGCTGGATGCAGCCCCTGGGCCGTAGTTTGCCCACCTCTGCTTTAGTGTATTGGAAATTGCTTTATAGGGGGTTTAAAGGACAAGAAAAAAAGTGATGTGATGCACTGTGCTGCAGCTCTGAGATGGTCAATTTTATGAAGTCCTCCATCCACAATTAGTTCTTAAAATTGGGGTTCTATTATAATCATCTGTGTGCTGACTTGATTAAAGGACAAAAAGGAAGGACAGTTACTTTTACGTATGTTCTACTTTTTGTAAACTGTATGTTTATAGTGCTATCAATTTAATGAGTTGTTATAATTTGCTAGCATTGTGAACATCTGCAGATTTTCTCAGAAGGAAGTCTTAGAGTTGAACATTGTCACTGCAAAATAAATAATGAAGTTGTTTGAAATCCTGCATCTAATTTGCAAATACAGTTTTTATAATTCAGCAGTGCATTGTGGTCTAGTGGGTAGATTATGGGAATGGAAGATGGGTTTCCTGGGTTATATAGCCTCTGCCTTGTGTGACCTTGAGAAAGTCACTACCCACCAGAGATCTTTTGACTTAATTAACAACTGTGCTTTTAAATTACTCATTTGCTAGTGGAATAGCAAAATAGTAGTAGTACTGTAATAAAAATAATTAGTGTCATTGCTGCTCAGCACATCTAAAAAGAATAAGTAATCTTAAAATTTTATATTCTGTTAGCACCCTGATTAGAGCCTCCATTTTGGCAGGCACTGAACAAATACATAGGAAGAGAGTTCCTGCTTCATAGAGCCTCGTGTCTAAAAAAAATAGTTTAAAAATAAATCTAAGTACTAAGAAAATATTTCAAGTGTCCAAGTGACTTTGGCTCCTAAGTCCCATTTTTTCAAAAGTGATTTAGGCATCGAGGAGATGTGGGCTTCACATCCAAAATTTACAAATAAATTCTAAAATTTAAAATGAAATTGGTCGGTAAAAATTACCAATAAAACCTCTTAACAGAGGAAAACACCTTAAATTTAAATGGGAAAACAGTGCAAATGCTTTTCTATGAGTCTGGGAGTTTCATCCATGTCTGTAGTCCTGAATAGGGATGGGTGCATAGTTATTTATGCGTAAGGAAACATTTGTGTCTGAAATAGTTGTGATTTTCCCGCAGTATTTCAGTTCCTGTATAGTGAAATATCAGGAGAAGCCTGTATCTTGTTTTATGACATCCCCATAAATGGTCCACAAGGTAAAAAGCTCATGAAAAACACTAACAATCACACACACTTAAGAATTATTCAGGTTCCTGCATAGCTCTAAACTTGCCATTATGGAGAGAGAGGAGTAATATAAATGCTGTTCTAGGCTATTGACTTTGTGTATGCAGGAGGTATTTATTCTGGGCCTGATTTGTAAATCTAGCTGCCTAAAGTATCCATGCAAAACGCCCTGGGGGCAAGAATAGTAATATAGTTTGCAAAACCTCGTGCAATGGCTATCAGTAGTTACTGTAACTCATCAATGAAATTTCATTTTATATATATTGTATATGGTGAACTTCAGTTTGGTTCTCAACAGTTTAATTTAAAATTCATTTGGGCTTTAGTTTTGGCTTATTGAGATTAGCTTTAAGATCTGTTTGTGCTTTTTAAAAATTGTAGTTACTGTACTTAACTTTACAGTGCTGTGTTCTTCAAAGTATTTATTTTGTCTATGAAGTTTAAGAAACAATGACTTATGTGATACTCATATATTACATGGATGAATTTGGGGGTTTGCTGTTATGATGACTCTGTAACAGATGTCCTGTTCAAACAAAAACACTTCAAGAATCTTATACTGATTTGGTAGGCTGTTCTCATGAGTTATGATCAAAGATAGGAATGATCAGATAATGGGAAATGTATTTTCATATCCAATGGATGTGGTGTTGCAAAAAAGATTTTGGTGAATAAAATTAATTACTGAACATAGCTTCGTTACAATAAGTATTGTAGTAAAAGGTTTTGGGTGTGTTTATTGATATCAGAATGCATCTGTAGTTCTATTTCTCATATAATAAAATCTTAGTAAATTCAACTGAGAAAATCAACATAAGGTAGCCAACTTACAGCTTGCATAAAAGCTTTTATCTCTTGGAAAAAAGGATCTTTTTGACCTGAAAGACCTTATATGTTGTAATAGATTCTTTGGACCGATAAGAAATCATCATTCTTACTGCCTTTGCATCAAAAAACAAAACTTTAAAAAATTTAATCAATTAAATTCAAAATTAGCACTTGTTTGTTCATTCAGCTATAACTGGTGGTACTATTAGTGTATTTTAATTAACACCAAAAGGGATCCAGTTTTCCTTTGCTTGACTGTAGTATTTTGAGACTCTGCACAATCCAAGATAGCTAAATTAAACTACAAAATAAAGGCAGCTGAATGAGATTTGGGATGGGATAGGGAACATAACATGAAAGCTTTAGCTACTGTCATGTTGTCAGCTACATAAATTAAAGCTATAGAACCCTATGTCATAGCAGCTAGATTCTGTGTTCCTAAACAAAGTAACATACCATTCTGGGCTGCCTGGATAATTAATATAAGGATTTGGCTGCTCAGGAGTGCACATCTGGTTTGGCTAGGAGACCTCCTCTGACAGACAAGAGAACAGGCTGTTAGCCAACTTCACAGGAAATGGTGGCCAGTGAGGAGCTGGGTTTTCTCCCTCCCCCACTTCCCCTTTAAAAGGCAAGATGGATAAAGGGTAGTTTTTTTTTCTTTACCGGGGTGATTGACAAGAATTACCTGGGAGGAAGGAAGAAGGATATGGAGCTTTTAAATGCAGGACGTCCTTCTTGAGTGAAGAAGGAGGCCAGCTCCAAATGGACCCAGAGCAGCGCAGGGCAGTAGAGTTCAAACCAATGACCGGAGAGGCGAGAACAGGCATTGTGGGAAATCTCCTGGAGGCCAATCACAGCGCTATAATCGACCAGGGCGTACACTGGCACCGCAATGCTGTACCCCCGGCGCAGAAAGATCTACTACGCCTCTCGTCAGGGTGGTTTTTTTACAGCGCTGCAACTGCGCAGTTTCTGCTCACGAAGTAGCTTGGTAGTGTGTAAACCTCAGGAGTTACAGCACAGAAAGCTGCTTTACTGCACAGAAACTTGCCAGTGCAGACAGGTCATGAGGAAAGGGAGAAGGCGATTGGACCATTCCCCAGTTCCTCCTGGCAGTTGCATATACACTTTACAGTGCACATGAATTGGGGTTATCATGGTATGTCTGAATTGCAATCAGAAGTGTGACTGTAGCACATGTAGACATACCTGACCTAGCTTTGATCTAACTAGCTCATATAATAACAGCAGTGAAGCTGTGACTGCATGCCTATGTAATCAAGTGGCTAACCCAGACTATTCGAGGTATAGCAAGATCAAAGCTATCCTGCATATTTCTATCCAGGGCCAGCTTTAGGAAGTGCAGGGCCCAATTCGAACATTTTCGGTGGGGCTTCGGCAGGGATGACTTAAAAAAAAAAAAAACACGTAAAAAAAAAACCCTTTCATTTCTTCCATGTATTATTTACTTTCCATAACTATATAAATAATAACAAAATTATATATTACGTACATTGCTGGCTGGAGGCAGGGCAGGGGCTGACTGGAGGTAGGGTCTGGCTGGAGGCAGGGCAAGGGGTGCAGGGCTGGCTGCGGGCAGGGCAAGGGGTGGGGGGCTGGCTGCGGGCAGAGCAGGGGGTGCGGGGCTGGCTGCAGGCAGGGGGTGCGGGGCTGGTTGCAGGCAGGGCAGGCGGTGCAGGGCTGGCTGGAAACGGGCTGGTGCGGGCAGGGCAGGGAGTGCGGGGCTGGTGTGGGCAGGGCAGGGAGTGCAGGAGGGGCTGGCTGGAGACAGGGACTGGCTGTGGGCAGGGCAGGGGATGCGGGGCTGGTGCGGGCAGGGGGTGCAGCAGGGGCTGGCTGCGGGCGGGGGTGCAGCAGGGGCTGGCTGGAGACGGGCTGGCTGCAGGGCAGGGGTGTGGGGCTGGTGCGGGCAGGGGGTGCAGCAGGGGCTGGCTGCGGGCAGGGGATACGGGGCTGGCTGGAGACGGGATGGCTGCAGGGCAGGGGTGCGGGGCTGGTGCGGGCAGGGGTTGCAGCAGGGGCTGGCTGCGGGCAAGGCAGGGGCTCCCCTGATTCTACCACCCCGGCCCTTTAAATAGCTGCTGGAGCCCTGGGGAAGCAGCAGGGCTCCTGTGGCTATTTAAAGGACCGGGGTGGCAGAGGCAGCTGGAGCCCCGGCCCTTTAAATAGCCCCTGGAGCCCCCTGCTACCCCAGGGCTCTGAGGGCTATTTAAAGGGCCCTGGGCGCCCCTGCTTCTACCACCCCAGCCCTTTAAATAGCAGAGGGAGCTCTGGGGAAGCGGTGGGGCTCCAATGGCTATTTAAAGGTCCGGGGCTGTAGAAGCAACGGGAGCCCCGGACTTTTTAAATATCCTCCAGAGCCCCGCAGCCCTACCCCAGGGCTCCAGAAGTGGGGCTCTGGTGGCAATTTAAAGGGCCTGGGGCTCCAGCCCCTCCTGGGAGCCCCAGGCCCTTTAAATTGTCCCTGGGGAAGCTGGGCTGCCCCAGTACAGCGTACCGGCGGTGGCAAGGGCGCGGGGCCGATTCAGGGGAATTGGCTGAATCGGCTTAAAGTCGGCCCTGTTTCTATCCATGCTAGAGTTACTCCTCTGATTTCAGTGGAGTCAGAGACTGAATGGATAAAGAGATCGAACTAATCCCCTAGATGTGATCTTGAGGCAGATGGGGCAGTGTGTGAAAGTTTACCTTTCTGCTTCCCCATGTTGTACCTGTTTTGTGGCTAGATGTAGCTTTTGTCAGTGGCATCTGCTTGATAGATTTCCTGAGTGCAAAATTACATGCCTGAGCTGTTCTTTCCCACAGCTGAAAATACACTGATGGAAACTTGCAGCCATCTTCAAACATCCCACCTCCCCAAGTAGTCTGCGTGTGTACAAAATACATCTCTCTTACAATCTGAGTTATGTTCTGATGTTTTGTGGAACGGACATAGGTAATTAAGATCTCAATATTAAATACCTTTTCAGTTTCATATACTGTCACTAAATGTCGTAATTATATCTGTTGTTGAGTTTTAATATTATATTTCATAAATAAGCGTGGGAATTTTGGAGAAAATTGATCAATAGTTAATTATAAATGTACTGTATTTAATGTTTAATGGTAAACTACTGAAGTATACAACTTTAATCTTAAGCATTACTTTTAGTAAGTGCTCAGCATCTCTTAGTTAATAAATAGTTCTTGACCCTGTACTTCAAATGTCTATTAGGTTTGTTTGTAGCCTTTATATCTTTCTCCCTTGAGTATATTTTTGGTTATTTTTTTGTTAAATACAATAGGGACTCTAGAGCCAGATAAGTAAATCATAAGTTTGCATGCAAAAGAGAACACTGAGAGGGGACATAACAGTTTTCAAGTACATAAAATATTGTAACAAGGAGGAGGGAGAAAAATTGTTCTTAACCGCTGAGGATAGGACAAGAAGCAATGGGCTTAAATTGCAGCAAGGGAGGTTTAGGTTGGACATCAGGAAAAACTTCCTAACTGTCAGGGTGGTTAAGCACTGGAATAAATTGCCTAAGGACGTTGTGGAATCTCCATCATTGGAGAATTTTAAGAGCAGGTTAGACAAACACCTGTCAGGGATGGTCTAGAAGATAATACTTAGTTCTTCCATGAGGGCAGGGGACTCGACTAGATGACCTCTCGAAGTCCCTTCCAGTCCTATGATTCTATGCAGATTGTATCTGAAGAGGTTTGACCTATTCTGGCAACAGAGTTTTTATTCCTATAGATACTGTAGTTGTATTTTTGATTTTATCTGCTGCAGTTTATAAATCTTTTCAGGAAGAATATTATCAGAACACTTCAAGTGCTACAGGTTTCTTAAATTCCTACATATGAATTTCTCAGTTTTTATCTCAATGTTCTCATCTGTATCTTATAGTAACTGAGCTTTTCCCAAGTAGACTGGATTTATACCATTTTCAGCAGTCTTACACTGGCAGATATGGAAAACGTTTTAGGAAAAAGAATTTGTCAGTCTTAAAGTCTTTGCTATTTGGTCAAATCTTACTGGCTTTTTGTGCTTTTTTTTTTTTTTTAAGAGGCAGTTGAAACTAGCAGGAGTCCAGTTTTGTAAAATTAAATTTCTTTAATATAAAATTAAAATACTGTGTATGAATGGAAGTGAAATACAGCCCCTGAATATATTAAAATCTTCCAAATAGGGGCCCAGTTCTCAGGAAAAGTTAATTATAACAGAATTTCTGTAGAAAACATCTGTATGATGGGTTTGTCCCTATTTCTTTGCAAGTAATAGCACACTTCCTGTCCATTGCCCCCTCATAACTTAGCCACCTTCAACAAGGAGAGGAAAGAATGATTTGGTAATTGGATATAGTGGTCTTATCGGGACTTCTGGGTCCATTAGGACATCATTGTGGAACTGCACCACGCTGTGATCTAGGTCAAAGCATTTTGCTGAACTCTCTATGCCTCAGCTGGCCTATTTTTATATGATTAATTTACCTTATGGGAGATGATATGAGGCTCAGTGTTTAAAAGAGAGAACCTCAAATGATAGGAATGCTTAATTTTATCCTTTCCTTTCCTCTTTGTCACCCACTTGCTTATCTGAGCATTTAATTGACTCTTTTCTGGAAACCGTTTCACTTCCATTCTGTATCTTGTAAGATTATTTATAAAGATGCTGTTTCTTCACCAGTAAGAATCAATATTTCTGAGATGAAGATGAACTTAAGAGTGAGTTGTGAAATTTTGGTCATCTGCCCCCAAAAATCATCTAGACCAAAGCAATGATAAAAGTTTAAATGCATAAAATTACTGAACAAAAAGTAAACCCTCACAAATATTGCTATAACAGAATCATTATCTGTCTTGAAATAAACTGAAACCTCTTTTCTGCTCATGATGAAAAGTAAGATTTCACTAAAGTGCTGCATGTGTGTAGGGGTTTATCCGCATGTAATAATTTGTGAGGTTGGGGCATATAGTTGTAACAGCATCCCTGCTAGTGGTTTTAGGCCTTTCAGGCACCAAGCAATATTTGGATTTAAGCTTAATGGCAAATAAATATTGCCACTACCAGATCAATCTATTCTCTGGGCTGAAGGGCGCAACTTGATATTTTGTACCTTTTCTCCATGGATTGAGAATGAATACGTTTCTCAGACTACTAGATGGTTTCAGAAAAACATGCGCTAGAAAAAATATCAAACCACTTTTTAACTACACATGAAGTATCTCATTTAATAACTAATAATTAAGAAAAATTTTGAATAGGGACTCAACACTCTGAGGTTGAAAGGTTCTCCCAAAATGTGCATTTGTTCTTCTTTACATTCATTTACAGAAATTCAGAGATCTCCCAAGACCAAATAATCCTCCTTCATTGTCTTTTGAAAGGCATGTCTACTTGGTGGGATAACGTGCCTTACAGCGGTGTGACTGCTAAAGCACGGTAAAGTATTGCGTATTAATTGGTCTGTGTACAAGTGACTGGTGTGCACTAAAAATTTTCCAGGGAAGAATCCTTCTGTTGATGTAGCTGTGCCTAATTTAGGGGATAGGTAGACTTAACCACGGCATGCAGGGCATAACATTTTTCACAGCCCTGAGCAACGTGGCTAGGTTGATCTAATTTTTAAGTGTCGATGAGGCCTCAGATACGGTTTCTGCAGTTTTAGATTTCCTTCCGTAAACTCTTCTCTCATTGTTTGTGGGCTGTTTCATTAAAAATAACTACACTATATAGGTTCTGGTTAAATTTAGTTCTCCGTTTCTTTTAAATTTAAAAGATAACTTTTCTTCTTGATTGCAACCTTCTGTGCTACAACAAATTAATGTCCTATTTTTCCTTCATAAAAGAGAGGACATAATCTACCTTACTAAATACTAATAATTAAGAGTTTGTTAGGTTAAAATCTTCAATTATGATCAAACATCTAGATCAGGGGTAGGCAAAGATCTGGGTATGGAAATTGTATGGTGGACCATGAATGCTCATGAAAGTGGGGGTTGGGGTGCAGCTGGGGGTGCAGGCTCAGGGGTGAAGTTGGGGGTGCAGGAGCGTATTCCAGGATGGGACAGAGGGGTTCGGACGGCAGGAAGGGGATCAGGGCTGGGGCAGGGGCGCGGGAGGGGGAGCAGGCTCCCGGCGGTACTTACCTCAAGCAGCTCCCAGAAGCAGCGGCATGTCCCCTCTACGGCTCCTATGCAGAGGCGTGGCCAGGCAGTTCTGCGCACTGCCCTATCAGCTCCCATTGGCTGTGGTTTCTGGCCAATGGGAGCTGCGGGGGTGGCGCTTGGGGTGAGGGCAGCGTGCAGAGCACCCTGGCTGCTCCTATGAGTAGGAGCTGAAAGGGGGACATGCTGCTGCTGCTTCCAGGAGCCGCACAGAACAGGGCAAGCCCCCAAACGCACTCCCTGCCTGCAGCACTGGAGTGGGGCAAGCCCCAGATCCCGCCCCCTGGCGGAAGCTCAAGGGCCAGATTAAAATGTCTGGATGCCCGAATGCAGCCCGGGCCGTAGTTTTCCCACCCCTGATCTAGATCTTGGGTCTGTAGGTGTTAGACATCCAGGGTGAAGAACAGATTTCTAGCAAGAAGTTCAACTCGGCTTGTCTACACCAAGGGTTCTCAACCTTTTTCTTTCTGAGGCACCCCCAACATGCTATAAAAATTCCACGGCCCACCAATGCCATATAAAAGCCAGAGCTAGCGTTAGAGGGTAGCAAGCAAGATAGCTGCCTGGGGCCCCAAACCACCGGCAGACCGGCAAAGCCATATTGCTCAGGCTTCAACTTCAGCCCCAGGTGGCAAGGCTCAGGGCCCTGGGTTTCAGGCCTGCACAGCGGTGCTTCAACTTTCTGCCCTGGGCTCAAGCAAGTCTCACATTGCCCCTGCTTGGTGGACCTCCTAAAACCTGCTTGCAGCCCCCCATGGGGGTCTGGACCCCTGGTTGAGAACAGCTGGGTCTACACTACAAAATTTAGGTCGATTTAATTTAGGTTGACTACAACCATTGAAGTAATTCAATAGGTTGTTGGTGTCCACACTACCCTCCTCCTGCCGGTGGAACACGTCCTCACCAGGAGTGCTTGCACCCTTGCAGTGGGGCATTTTGGAGCACTGACAGCCACACGGGCTGGAGCCCCCCACCTGCTCAATTTCACAGCACAGAGTCTACCAGTAGTGAAATTAATGTTCTTGTCAACTTTATGCTGCTATTGTCTCCGTTCAGAGCAGCTGCACTGTGACAGCTCTGGGAGCTCTGTGGGGAGAGGGAAGCCCAGGTAGCAGCCCAGCTGGGAGTCCGGGGGGTAGCAGGGCTCCCAGTGGCGAGAGAGGATCCTGGGCAGCAGCCCGATTGGAGCAGGTAGGCCAGAGCCTAGGCGGCAGCTGGGCTCTAGCTGGAGCCCCCCACTCGTCCTGGGGTGACAGCCTGAGCTGTGAGCCAGGTGTGGGGATCACAGAAGGGAACCTACCAGCCTTTCTTGTCAATTTCAGGACTCCAGCAGTCCATGATATTGACTAGAATTTTATCCAACAGCCAGTGTAAGTAACTCAGTGTCTGTCACCTTAACTACACCAACATAAGCTCTCCTGGAGGTGGAGTTATTATGTCTGTCTAGTAGGGCAATTAAATTGGCGGGAGCAATTGTATTGTAGCATCTGACATAGGCTGACATAAGGTAGCTAATATCGATCTAATCTTTGTAGTGTAGACCAAGCTTCATTAAGTTGAGGCTAATACCGTTTTAATATTCCTTGTCCTGGTCTATAGTAGCTTTTTTGTATTTTTTTTCCAATGATACTGGCTGTTTGTCTTTTCAAAGTACAGTGGTTGTGGTTTGTGGAATTTGTTAGTGGTGAAACATCCTGCTTTTTGTAGCCTCGGTCAAAATTTTCAGAGCCTTTTTGACTATTTAAACGCAAGCATCTTTTAGCACCTTACACCGCTCTGTATACACTTTCTAATATAAATAAACCACAGTCAAACTTGAATTGGAGGATGTAGCAAAGTGACTCAAAGTGATTAGAGACGTTGGGGCTGCTGCAGGCAGTGAAGAGAGTTTTGTCCCATTAAATCTTACATCCCGGAAGAGAAAATAAGCATACACGTTGCAATAAAGCAAGTTTATTTTTATCTTCTTTTCTTATCCTAAGGGCTTTCAGTAATTAAAGAGTAAAATTACTGGAGAGGATCTGGATTCATGGTTAGGAGGGAATCTGTTTCAGGTGGTCCACTGTAGGAGAATAGGAACTAGTAGGATAAGCATTCTTCTGGCAATTCTTGAACAACAAATCAGAATCCTGTAAAACACAAACTTCTTATTAAACACTCTGTGCTGCCAGTGTCCTGTATGGGATTTTAAAGTGATCACACACTATTTCCCAGAGAAGTGCACTAAAGGTTTAACATTGTATCAAAGAAAATGGAATTTCAGCACAGTTATTTTATTGAGTCAAGTTAATAGTATATTGTGCCAAAATATGTCATAGCTTAGCTCCATTTCAGTCATTAGAGAAGAAGGTAAGTGGAGGGGAAATGATCCAGTAGTTCAAGATTATTTAAACTAGAAGCATACAGTATTGAATTACATTTATTTTGGGGGAAGGTACTATAGGCTTTAACTGTTGTTAATGTTTAATGTTCTGTAGCATTCTTAACCGAAATAATTGACTATCAGCACATTAGTGATCCAGTCAGTGTAGTTTGGTTTGAGTGATTTTAAAGCTTACTGCAGCATTCATTTGAATGCAGTCTGATGAACTAATTGGTGAATGATGCCATAATTTATTTGTAATGATAACACTTATTTCAGATGGACAGTTCCAGTCGTTCTTAAAAACGTTATTTGAAAAGAAGAAATAGGGCTTGTATGGTTCCTAGAAAATTTCAGTACTAGACTGTTGTTTTGTCAGAAAGCTGTCTAAAATATTCTGTTGCTTCTTTTGCATGTTAATTTTGCACTACTTTGATCCATCTTGGTTTTAGCAGTCTTTTAGCATAAGGTGTTTTTTAAATGTCAATTGACCTTTTAGCTTAAAATGTTTCAGCTTGTGGGCCTGAGTCAAGGGGAAAAAGTCTGACATAAGTTTTAAGATAGATCTGAAGTCAAAAACAAAAAATGTCGCAGATAAGTCAGAAAAACAAGTTCTGAAATAGCTAACATTGTTTTGAACGCTAGCTAATTTTTACAGCACTTTTTGCTTAGGTCCGCTAGGTAGCTTATGTAAGGCTCAATGAGAAATGAACCAAAGCATGAACAGATTAATGATTCATTCCTCAGAGAATCTTAACTGTATACCAATGAATCTGGCTTTAATACCATCAGCAATATGTTTTTGAAACAGGGAGGGACTGCTACCCAGAAGCCTTTTTTTTAGAACAAATAGGTAGGTGGAACTGAAATTTTTTTCATTCCATTCAAGGTTTTTGCATTAGAAAGTACCTGAGTCACTTCAGAGATAACATCATTTTTGCAGAAATCCCATGGAGACCTTAAAACAATTATCAGAAAACTGAAAATGGTGTTAGGAATGTAAGTTTTAAGGTTGTTTGCTGAAGATAAAGGTTCCTTAAACATTTAAGGAGAAGAAAAAAATTAGAAGCTGCTCAACAACTTTTCTACTCAATCCAAGTGACGTAGACAGTTCCATGTGATAAGGAAAAGAGAAGAATCAAGATTGGAGTAGAGCCTTTGAAAAGCTAAGTTGTTACCATAAGAAGTAATCTCCCTTTCAGTTGTTTTTTTTTTTTTTTTTAAGGACTTGACATAGCTTGTTCAAGTATGACATACAGACATTCATCCTTAAAATAAAGCAGAGGGTGAAAGCTCAACAGTGAAGCAAAAACCATTTTTTTGTTTGATGTCACAAGACCAAGTAAAACCACCAGGCCTGGGGGAAGGACATTCTGGAGCCTGAAGCAGGCAACATGGCAATGGACTGCTCATGATGCAGCAACAGGAGAGATGATAAAAGGATTTAAAATAGCACCTAAACCATAGCATCATAGGAAAACTATGGAAGAAGCTAGTATCTTTTTTTTTTTTTTTTTGGACCTACATAATCAAATTTAGCCCAGAATGCTTGGTAGCATCATTTGTCTTAAGGAAACAGAAAACAAGTGTGATGGTTTTCTTATATATATTTTATAACTTTTAGACCTATTGCATATGGGGTTGACAATCATTTTATACAGATTATAAACAGGTGTCCCAGTATTAGAATGAGTTGAAATAGAAATGGAATATAATAGAAGTTAACTACTCAGAATTCTTATAATAAATTTGATGATGCTGTAAACTTCAAACTTCAGTTTGCAGTCAGAATATATAAGACTTTTATAGAAGACTTGCTAAATCCATCAGAAGCAAAGATGATTTTTCATTGCTAAATAAATGAGTTGGTTGATACTTTTGGCTTTTAGGAATATAAAATTTTGTGTGACACTATGGAGTGTTTCATTGGCCAATATAAAATCATTACCTTTGCAATAGTTTCAAATATAAGAAGCTCGCATACATTCTGAAAGAAAAAGTCTGTAGGAAATTAAAAATTTTGTAGCTCTTCCTTTTTATTTCTCCATTTGCTAAGCTTTTTCACCAGCTCTGATCCTTCCCTCTTTGGTAATTTGTACTGCCCTGCAGGAGTATAGTAATTTTAATCGATGATCTATACCTGTTCTGGGGTAGATTGCAGGCTAAGGCATAAAGCCACATAGATAAAGGGGTATGTGTTTGTGTAAGGGTTTCATGCTGGCAATAGAAACTCTTGTAAGCATTTATATCAGTTTTGAAAGTGCCTGTGGACAGGGAAAATATTTTGAAACCAATTTTTTTTCATTTTGGAAATTTTTCATTCCAGAATTTCTATTGACATGTCATGAAATAATGTAAAAATAATTAAAAATGAAGAAAAAATCATAAAATTCCAAAACAAAAATTGAGACTGCAGAAAGTGAATTTTTTTGGATTTTCCATTTGCCCCAAAATTTCAAAAATATTTGGGTTTGTCTCAAATGAGAATGAAAACAAATTTCAGAACATAGAAATTCCCTGCAAAATTGCAATTCCAATTTTTTACCAGCTCTGTCAGCACTAGAATTCCCTGGTTCTTGCTTATTGTCTTTTCCCTTTCCAGGTGTGTGGAGAGGGAGGATCATCATGTCCTCCGCCCTCTCTTGGTCACTCATTAATGCAGTTAGGCACAGTCTAACCTAAACTAATTTTGGTGTTGTTTATTGGAAGTAGAGTGAACATCACAAGTACAATTAAAAGTCAGCTTGACGACTCAGGTGAGAGAATGTTTTAGAACACACACTAATTGTGAAGACCAATTGGAATATTATTGCTACAGTATATTTATTCAAGTAGGTTTGCAGTGAGTATTCAGAATTAACTTCCCAGTGGCTGAATTGGATTTTTGTGGAACCACTGCTATTTTTTGAAGCTGCCCTCTTGTGTCCCAGAACCTAGGGTTGTCTACACAAGGATGCATTGGAAAATGAATCCGAATTAACTAAAGGTCTGAATTAAAAGTGAATTAGTTAAACTGCACTAAATCCCAGTGTGGATGTTCTTGTTCAGAATTAAAATGACGTAAATTAAATGTAGCTTACTTTACTTTGGAAGTGAATTAAGCTAAACTGAATCAAGACCACATCAGTTCTCACTGAGGCTTTGTTTGCATTAGATACTTACATCAGCATTCCTATCTGTCTCAGGGGTGTGAAAAATCCACACCCCCTGGGAGACATAGCTATACCAACCTAAACTCTGGTGTAGACAGTGCTAGGTTTCTGAAAGAATTCTGTTGACCTAGCTACCACCTCTCTGGGAGGTGGATTACCTGTGCCGACAGCTGAATTCTTCCCGTCATCATAGGTAGTGTCTACGCTGAAGCGCTACAGCTTCAGCGGTGCAACTGCGCGGCTGTAGCATTTTAAGTGTAGACATACCTTAAGTATCCACACAGGGGTTTAATGCAGTTGAACTAATCCACTTTTAATTCATACTGTTAGGGCTTGTCTACACTTACTGGAGGATCGATACTGCGGCGATCGATGCATCGGTGGTCGATTTCTAAATCGATTGCCAATCACTTTCCCATCGACTCCTGTACTACACTTGATCGAGAAGAGTAAGGGGAGTTGACGGGAGAGCGTCTCCCGTCAACGTCACATAGTGTGGACCCCGCGGTAAGTAGATCTTAGCTACGTCGATTTGAGTTACACTATTCACGTAACTCAAATTGCGTAGCTTAGATCGACTTTTCCCTTCCCGTTCCCTAACAATGCCTTAGTTAATTGGGATTAATTTTCCTGTAAATCCCCATATAGGCAAGTCCTGAGTTTTCTTTTGGAAAAAAAAATTCAGTCTGTTGTCCTCAAGGCTGTGAAAATAACCTTTAAAAATGTG